>NW_026690109.1:0-21675 GCF_943734765.1 Anopheles ziemanni
TTTCAATAGGGTACCGATGGTATGTTTTGAACCGATTTGATTTAGCCATTCTGAAGTCATCACTTGGTTGAAGCGCTGAACTAGGGAGGGGCATCGTTTACATATATATTGGTTTTCGCATGCTCTACTAGGTTAATGTCATAGGGTTGGCTATCGAGCATGCCCAAGTGATGACTTGATTGTGTGCTTGCTTGAATTCTTCACATTTCATACCATCGGTTAGTTGTCGAATCATTCCTCGATCATAACCTTCGTTCTTGGTTCATGTATGCTCTCTTCCACATAGGGCAAGCTAGAATTAACTATCTTACCCAGGACCGCCGAAGCAGCGTGGACCAGGGGAGAACTATACTTTGTCTTGTATGCCCTCTTCCACATAGGGCAAGCTAGAACTAACTATCTTACCCAGGACCGCCGAAGCAGCGTGGACCAGTGGAGGACTATACTTTGTTCATTACACCACAGTATTAAGTATGGTGTCCTCTTCCACCATAGGGCAAGCTAGAACTAACTATCTTACCCAGGACCGCCGAAGCAGTGTGGACCAGGGGAGGACTATACTTTATACTTCACACACTAGCCATACTGAAGTCATCACTTGGTTGAAGCGCTGAACTACGGCGGGGTAATCGTTTACAGGTTAATATCATATAGCTGCATGCTCATTAGTAGATAATGGAATATTGTATGGCAATATGAGCATGCCCAAGTGATGACTTTGTTTCAAGCTCAACAGGTAGGGTATTGAGTCCTCTTCCACATAGGGCAAGCTAGAATGAACTATCTTACCCAGGACCGCCGGAGCAGCGTGGACCAGTGGAGGACTCTATACTTTATACTTCACACCACAGTATTGAGTACGACTTGCATAAAGCCCCTAATGAGAACCACGAGGGCTCTCTCAATGTAGAACCACAAGGGCTCTAGTACCGATTCTCTCGGTACGGCTTGGTCCGTGTTCCTTTATGCTTGTACTCTAAGTATTAAGTATTGTGTCCTCTTCCACATAGGGCAAGCTAGAACTAACTATCTTACCCAGGACCGCCGAAGCAGTGTGGACCAGGGGAGGACTATACTTTATACTTCACACACTAGCCATACTGAAGTCATCACTTGGTTGGGGTGAACTACGGCGGTATCTATCGTTTTGGTTCGGTCTATATAGGGTCGCTTGCATGCTCATTCGAATATAATGTAATTGTGTATGGCAATATGAGCATGCCCAAGTGATGACTTTGTTTCAAGCTCAACAGGTAGGGTATTGAGTCCTCTTCCACATAGGGCAAGCTAGAATGAACTATCTTACCCAGGACCGCCGGAGCAGCGTGGACCAGTGGAGGACTCTATACTTTATACTTCACACCACAGTATTGAGTACGACTTGCATAAAGCCCCTAATGAGAACCACGAGGGCTCTCTCAATGTAGAACCACGAGGGCTCTAGTACCGATTCTCTCGGTACGGCTTGGTCCGTGTTCCTTTATGCTTGTACTCTTAGAAAGTCTCAACCCGGAGGTCTTGACTTTGATTGTCATAGTTGGACTACGACGGGGCATCCGACCATTGCTGATCGAACACCCCTGATTCACCATCTTTCGGGTAGGCGGTACGCGTACCTCCGGACGCGGAAGTCTCAACCCGGAGGTCTTGACTTTGATTGTCATAGTTGGACTACGACGGGGCATCCGACCATTGCTGATCGAACACCCCTGATTCACCATCTTTCGGGTAGGCGGTACGCGTACCTCCGGACGCGGAAGTCTCAACCCGGAGGTCTTGACTTTGATTGTCATAGTTGGACTACGACGGGGCATCCGACCATTGCTGATCGAACACCCCTGATTCACCATCTTTCGGGTAGGCGGTACGCGTACCTCCGGACGCGGAAGTCTCAACCCGGAGGTCTTGACTTTGATTGTCATAGTTGGA
The DNA here is from genome assembly GCF_943734765.1 of Anopheles ziemanni. Lineage (NCBI taxonomy): Eukaryota > Metazoa > Arthropoda > Insecta > Diptera > Culicidae > Anopheles > Anopheles ziemanni. The sequence continues at coordinate 1,930 of NW_026690109.1, forward strand.
CTACGACGGGGTATCCGACTCATCGAATACCCCAGAAGCACACCATCTTTCGGGTAGGCGGTACGCGTACCTCCGGACGCGGAAAGTCTCAACCCGGAGGTCTTGACTTTGGTTGTCATAGTTGGACTATGACGGGGCATCCGACCATTGCTGATCGAACACCCCTGTTACACCATCTTTCGGATAGGCGGTGCGCGACACCACCGACGCGGAAAGTCTCAACCCGGAGGTCTTGACTTTGTATTGTTGGATAGTCCTCTTCCACTATAGGGCAAGCTGGAAATATTCCATTTTACCCAGGACTGCCGAGGCAGCGTGGACCAGGGGAGAACTTCACGGAATCTTCAGGCATCCATGATTGCCATAGTGCGTAAGCCGCCGCTGTGTGCGTCAACTCGTTCCCCGTGAGGAGGAGTCTAGCCGCCGCTAAAAGACGAAGCATTAAGTGTCCTCATTCCACTATAGGGCAAGCTAGAATTAACTATCTTACCCAGGACCGCCGAAGCAGCGTGGACCAGGCGAGGACTACTTTATACTTCACACCACAGTATTGAGTACGACTTGCATAAAGCCCCTAATGAGAACCACGAGGGCTCTCTCAATGTAGAACCACGAGGGCTCTAGTACCGATTCTCTCGGTACGGCTTGGTCCGTGTTCCTTTATGCTTGTACTCGCGGAAAGTCTCAACCCGGAGGTCTTGACTTTGATTGTCATAGTTGGACTACGACGGGGCATCCGACCATTGCTGATCGAACACCCCTGATTCACCATCTTTCGGATAGGAGGTGCGCCCACCTCCGACGCGGAAGTCTCAACCCGGAGGTTCGGACTTAGAGTTTTTCCCATTTAAAAGTTTTTCTCTTAGCCATACTGAAGTCATCACTTGGTGAACGATTGAACTAGGGCGGGTTAATCGTTTATAGGTATCATGTGGTTTGCATGCTCTCTTAGGTTAAGGTCATGTGGTTGGCTATCGAGCATGCCCAAGTGATGACTTTGTTTCACGCTTGCTTGATTTCTTCATGATTCCCTGTTATATAGTGTAATCATTCGAGAACAGGGAATCTTTGGTTTTGCTCAACAGGTATTGGATGTCAACTTGGTATCTAGATCGCATTAAGTCTCAACCCTTAGGTTCGGACTTGTATAGTGACATCTTGTTACGGTCTTGAGTCTCAACCCGCAGGTTCGGACTACTTAGTGTTTGATCGAATATAATATGGCAACTTGTGCCTAAGTCTCAACCCGCAGGTTCGGACTTCTGTTTATTTGGCCAATGTATGTATAAGGCAACTTGTGCCTAAGTCTCAACCCGCAAGTTCGGACTTGTGTATTTGTTCGAAGTCATGTATAAGGCAACGTGTGCCTAAGTCTCAACCCGCAGGTTCGGACTTGTTAGTGTTTCGTCAACTTTCATATGGCAACTTGTGCCTAAGTCTCAACCCGCAGGTTCGGACTTGTGTGTTTGTTCGAAGTCATGTATAAGGCAACTTGTGCCTAAGTCTCAACCCGCAGGTTCGGACTTGTGTATTTGTTCAAAGTCATGTATAAGGCAACTTGTGCCTAAGTCTCAACCCGCAGGTTCGGACTTCTATAGTGTTTCGTCAATTATCATATGGCAACTTGTGCCGAAGTCTCAACCCGCAGGTTCGGACTTCTATAGTGTTTCGTCAATTATCATATGGCAACTTGTGCCGAAGTCTCAACCCGCAGGTTCGGACTTCTGGAAGGATCACTTGGCCACTAATGATCCTTCCGCAGGTTCACCTACGGAAACCTTGTTACGACTTTTACTTCCTCTAAATCATCAAGTTCGGTCAACTTCGATAAAGCAGACGCGGTTCACGAGGATCCAGCGAACGATCATCTCCAAAGACCTCACTAAATAATCCATCGGTAGTAGCGACGGGCGGTGTGTACAAAGGGCAGGGACGTATTCAACGCTGGCTGATGACCAGCACTTACTAGAAGTTCCGAGTTCATATGGACCATTGCAATCCATAATCCCTACTAAGTGAGTATTTGAGTGATTTCCCGTTCCTCTCGGAATAGGAGACACGCTGCTACCCACATTGTAGCACGCGTGTAGCCCAGAACATCTAAGGGCATCACGGACCTGTTATCGCTCGATCTCATTTTGCTAAACACAAATTGTCCTGCTAAGCAGCGTACCGTAAGTGCACTTGCGCACACGAACAGCGAAGGTGTCAGGTCATACTCCACCGAAAGGTCCTAACCCGTTCCAATCGGCATCGACGCATTAACGCTGACTGCGTTCTAGTTAGCATATGTGAGTCACGTTCGTTATCGGAATTAACCAGACAAATCAATCCACGAACTAAGAACGGCCATGCACCACTACCCTTAAATTTGAGAAAGAGCTATTAATCTGTCTCACCTCCATAAGTTCGGACCTGGTAAGTTTTCCCGTGTTGAGTCAAATTGAACCGCAAGCTCCATTTCATTGTGGTGCCCTTCCGTCAATTCCTTTAAGTTTCAACTTTGCAACCATACTTCCCCCGGAACCTGACTTTGGTTTCCCGGAAGCTACTGAGAGCACCTGGTTGTAGCGTCTCCCAATTGCTAGTTGGCATCGTTTACGGTTAGAACTAGGGCGGTATCTAATCGCCTTCGATCCTCTAACTTTCGTTCTTGATTAAAGAAAGCATCCTTGACAAATGCCTTCGCTTTAGTTAGTCTTACGACGGTCTACGAATTTCACCTCTCGCGCCGTAATACTAGTGTCCCCAACTACTTCTGTTAATCATTACCTCCGGTCTGAGTACAAACCAATGAAAGATTAGACCAAGGTCGTATTCCATTATTCCATGCAAGATTATTCTAGGGCGTTTGGGCACCCTGCTTTAAGCACTCTAATTTGTTCAAGGTAAACGTGAGCGGTCGAGCTCTATGTTACACTTGCACCCGTTGAAGGGCACACCATGACACAGACTTGGTGCCCTACCACACCATTGAGTCGCAACCAGATTCCGACTTGGCCCACCGACCACGGGTTGACCGGGTCGGCGGAGCCGGACTGTGTTGGACAAGTATCAACTTCGAACGTTTTAACCGCAACAATTTTAATATACGCTAGTGGAGCTGGAATTACCGCGGCTGCTGGCACCAGACTTGCCCTCCACTTGATCCTCGTAGAAGGATTTATGCTCTACTCATTCCAATTATGAAACATCATTAAAGAGTTTCATATTGTTATTTCTCGTCACTACCTCCCCGTCCCGGGATTGGGTAATTTACGCGCCTGCTGCCTTCCTTGGATGTGGTAGCCATTTCTCAGGCTCCCTCTCCGGAATCGAACCCTGATTCCCCGTTACCCGTTGCAACCATGGTAGTCCTCTATACTACCATCCATAGTTGATAGGGCAGATATTTGCGAGATCTGTCGTCGGTGCGAGACCATACGATCAGCATCATTATCCAGACTTCAACTCAATGACACGGAGAACCCGCGATTGGTTTGACTAATAAGTGCACCAGTTCCCGCGAGGGTCCTGGCATGTTGCATGTATTAGCTCTAGATTTTCCACAGTTATCCAAGTAACTAGGTTGATGATCTCGTAAATTATAGCTGTTATACTGAGCCTTATGCGGTTTCACATTAAATCTGTTTGTACTTAGACATGCATGGCTTAACCTTTGAGACGAGCGTATATTACTGGTAGGATCAACCAGAATTCCGACTTTGCGTTCGAATGTTCATTGTCCCATTGCACCCGGAGGAGCAAACACCACGTTCTATATGTTGTCAAGTCCGGTAGCACACGGGAGGCGAGCCCCCGTGCGAACCTCATTGCCCTCGTATCACACACACCCGATGCACCGGACAGGCACTTGAGCGGCATTCGACTCCGCTAAGCGCACGTGCGCCCGATTGTGCATGCGCTGACGGGGCCTTCATACCCCTACCACAGCGACCTTATGCCAAACTTCCATGAATACTTAGGTGAGCTGACAAGGGCCTTCATTTCCCTACCATCAACTAAAGGACACGCTAGGCGCGTCCGATCATTGCAACTGCGGGGCTTTCATACCCCAATCACCACAGTACGCAATTCACCAGAGTTTAATCACAACCCCCCCGGACATGGCACACTATTAACTTGCAACAAAACTTAGTGTGTGCCGGGCACATCGGTTCCACAAAATCATTCCCGATGTACCCCAATTGGGGTTGTGAACGCATCCATGGTCCTCTGACACACCCAACCAAGCGTGGATACTACATACCTCAAACACCCAGTACACTAACAGACAAATCAATATATGGTTGCTTTCCCCCAGACATTTGCCAATCACTTGGCACCCGGACGGGAACTCGCTCCTGATTGCGCCATTGCCACCCATTTGCCAAGAGCGAGTTCTGTATGTAGATTTCATTTGGAAAGACAACCGTGTACTGGATATTCTATCCGACGATTACAGATGACGAGTACGAGACTCGACTACACTCACGGATAATACATTTTGGGTCGAGATTGCTTTCGGGGTTTTCGATTGGTCTTGCGCTTGTAAACGTATAACTTTGACTTGTGGTAACCTCGGTATGTTAGTCGATCACGTGGTTGTGAACTGGGTAAGGGTGGGCAATCTGTTCACTTGCACTCTGGGTAGGAATATGGTGAGCGCTATAGGTTAAAGATCATGGTATGGTTCCATCGTGATGACTTTCGCTAGATAGTAGTATGTTTGGATAGTTATAACGTTTTTGGCCATTTGTTCATAGTGTTCGGTCCATTGAGGAATTCGATTGGTCTTTGCTTCACACACGTGGTCGATCACTTGGATGTGAACTAGGGTGAGAATAAGGTGTTCACTAGTGCTCTTAGGTTTTGGATCAGTACTGAGCACTTGATTGGTTTCGCATAATATGTATCCATAGTGATGACTCTTTCCAGCTTAAGATTTCGTGACCGGTTTCGAATCCTTCCCACGTTCGCTTTTACTTGGTTAGGTTTTCGAGTGTAGATTTGAAAGCAATCTCATGTATGTATCCCATCTGATATAAGCCACTGACAGTTCATGTCACCTCGTTCAACTCTCGCTGGGTCACAGAAGTATGTTACTGCGCCCATTATCCCTACTCGGATAGGTTCGGTTCGTTCGTTTTATACTACGGTGAGTAAACTCAATTTGTGCATCGCATAGCCATGGAAAGCAAGCTTTCGCGGGCCTCTTCGACTGTTTTGATACGAGCTGTGCCCGTGATGCTTGTCATCCCAGGATACTAGACCCCTTTGGACGACCGCATGACCATCAGAAAGTAAATTCCACGTTCGATTTGGGGTGTGAACCCCGAACATAAAGTCTTTGTGTAGAACCACGAGGGCTCTATAGTACCGATTCTCTCGGTACGCTTGGTCCGTGTTCCTTTATGTTCGTACTCTTGTGTGTATAATATTCATGTTCGGTTTGGGATATTTGCTACTTTCACCAGGGTCCCGTTCTTCATACAAGTCTGCCTTGCTAATGTGGTAACTTTATAGTGTAGTTCTGACATCCCAATTTTGGGACTTAGCCGATTTTTCGTATATTTCCACATGACCCATAGGGTCCCTTTCTTCATACAAGCTTGCCTAGGGCGATCGGTCAAAACTTGTCTTACTATTCGATTGGTCTTCGCAGTTTCACCCTAGGCAATTCGCCTAGGTCTGTCTTCTTGAGGAGGCCAAAACCCGAAATAAGGAGGTCTGGCCGACCCTGAAACCTCCCCTGTCTTAACTACACTAACCCGATTTTTCAGGGTCCTCAGCGCCATACAACTTTGCCTAGGTCACTTATACTCTTGACTTAGGCCATCTGACTTGGTCCGTGTTTCTTCCTAGGGTTCACCTAGGTACTTTGCCTTGCTTGATGTGGTAACTTTTTAGTGTAGTTCTGACATCCCAATTTTGGGACTTAGCCGATTTTTCATGAATTTCCATATGACCCTAAGGGTCCCTTTCTTCATACAAGCTTGCCTAGGGCGATCGGTCAAAACTTGTCTTACTATTCGATTGGTCTTCGCAGTTTCACCCTAGGCAATTCGCCTAGGTCTGTCTTCTTGAGGAGGCCAAAACCCGAAATAAGGAGGTCCAGCCGACCCTGAAACCTCCCCTGTCTTAACTACACTAACCCGATTTTTCAGGGTCCTCAGCGCCATACAACTTTGCCTAGGTCACTTATACTCTTGACTTAGGCCATCTGACTTGGTCCGTGTTTCTTCCTAGGGTTCACCTAGGTACTTTGCCTTGCTTGATGTGGTAACTTTATAGTGTAGTTCTGACATCCCAATTTTGGGACTTAGCCGATTTTTCATGAATTTCCATATGACCCTAAGGGTCCCTTTCTTCATACAAGCTTGCCTAGGGCGATCGGTCAAAACTTGTCTTACTATTCGATTGGTCTTCGCACTTTCACCCTAGGCAGTTTGCCTAGGTCTGTCTTCTTGAGGAGGCCAAAACCCGAAATAAGGAGGTTCAGCCGACCCAGAAACCTCCCCTGTCTGAACTACACTAACCCGATTTTTCAGGGTCCTCAGCGCCATACAACTTTGCCTAGGTCACTTGTACTCTTGACTTAGGCCATCTGACTTGGTCCGTGTTTCTTCCTAGGGTTCACCTAGGTACTTTGCCTTGCTTGATGTGGTAACTTTTTAGTGTAGTTCAGACATCCCAATTTTGGGACTTAGCCGATTTTTCATGTATTTCCATATGACCCATAGGGTCCCTTTCTTCATACAAGCTTGCCTAGGGCGATCGGTCAAAACTTGTCTTACTATTCGATTGGTCTTCGCACTTTCACCCTAGGCAGTTTGCCTAGGTCTGTCTTCTTGAGGAGGCCAAAACCCGAAATAAGGAGGTTCAGCCGACCTAGAAACCTCCCCTGTCAGAACTACACTAACCAGATTTTTCAGGGTCCTCACCGTCATACAACTTTGCCTAGGTCACTTGTACTCTTGACTTAGGCCATCTGACTTGGTCCGTGTTTCTTCTTAGGGTTCACCTAGGTACTTTGCCTTGCTTGATGTGGTAACTTTTTAGTGTAGTTCAGACATCCCAATTTTGGGACTTAGCCGATTTTTCGTATATTTCCATATGACCCATAGGGTCCCTTTCTTCATACAAGCTTGCCTAGGGCGATCGGTCAAAACTTGTCTTACTATTCGATTGGTCTTCGCACTTTCACCCTAGGCAGTTTGCCTAGGTGTAGCTTCTTGAGGAGGTCAAAACCCAAAATAAGGAGGTTCAGCCGACCCAAAAACCTCCCCTGTCTGAACTACACTAACCCGATTTTTCAGGGTCCTCAGCGCCATACAACTTTGCCTAGGTCACTTGTACTCTTGACTTAGGCCATCTGACTTGGTCCGTGTTTCTTCTTAGGGTTCACCTAGGTACTTTGCCTTGCTTGATGTGGTAACTTTTTAGTGTAGTTCAGACATCCCAATTTTGGGACTTAGCCGATTTTTCATGTATTTCCATATGACCCATAGGGTCCCTTTCTTCATACAAGCTTGCCTAGGGCGATCGGTCAAAACTTGTCTTACTATTCGATTGGTCTTCGCACTTTCACCCTAGGCAGTTTGCCTAGGTGTAGCTTCTTGAGGAGGTCAAAACCCAAAATAAGGAGGTTCAGCCGACCCAAAAACCTCCCCTGTCTAAACTACACTAACCAGATTTTTCAGGGTCCTCACCGTCATACAACTTTGCCTAGGTCACTTGCACTCTTGACTTAGGCCATCTGACTTGGTCCGTGTTTCTTCCTAGGGTTCACCTAGGTACTTTGCCTTGCTTGATGTGGTAACTTTTTAGTGTAGTTCAGACATCCCAATTTTGGGACTTAGCCGATTTTTCATGTATTTCCATATGACCCATAGGGTCCCTTTCTTCATACAAGCTTGCCTAGGGCGATCGGTCAAAACTTGTCTTACTATTCGATTGGTCTTCGCACTTTCACCCTAGGCAGTTTGCCTAGGTGTAGCTTCTTGAGGAGGTCAAAACCCAAAATAAGGAGGTTCAGCCGACCCAAAAACCTCCCCTGTCTAAACTACACTAACCAGATTTTTCAGGGTCCTCACCGTCATACAACTTTGCCTAGGTCACTTGTTCTCTTGACTTAGGCCATCTGACTTGGTCCGTGTTTCTTCCTAGGGTTCACCTAGGTACTTTGCCTTGCTTGGTGTGGTAACTTTTTAGTGTAGTTCTGACATCCTCATTTTGGGACTTAGCCGATTTTTCGTAAAATGCCATATGACCCATATGGGTCCTTTCCTTCATATAAGTTTGCCTTGCTTGGTGTGGTAACATTTGAGTGTAGTTCTGACATCATCATTTTGGGACTTAGCCGATTTTTCGTAAAATACCATATGACCCATCAGGGTCCTTTGCTTCATATAAGTTTGCCTTGCTTGGTGTGGTAACATTTGAGTGTAGTTCTGACATCCCCATTTTGGGACTTAGCCGATTTTTCGTAAAATACCATATGACCCATCAGGGTCCTTGCCTTCATATAAGTTTGCCTTGCTTGGTGTGGTAACATTTGAGTGTAGTTCTGACATCATCATTTTGGGACTTAGCCGATTTTTCGTAAAATACCATATGACCCATCAGGGTCCTTTGCTTCATATAAGTTTGCCTTGCTTGGTGTGGTAACATTTGAGTGTAGTTCTGACATCCTCATTTTGGGACTTAGCCGATTTTTCGTAAAATGCCATATGACCCATATGGGTCCTTTCCTTCATATAAGTTTGCCTTGCTTGGTGTGGTAACATTTGAGTGTAGTTCTGACATCATCATTTTGGGACTTAGCCGATTTTTCGTAAAATACCATATGACCCATCAGGGTCCTTTGCTTCATATAAGTTTGCCTTGCTTGGTGTGGTAACATTTGAGTGTAGTTCTGACATCCCCATTTTGGGACTTAGCCGATTTTTCGTAAAATACCATATGACCCATCAGGGTCCTTGCCTTCATATAAGTTTGCCTTGCTTGGTGTGGTAACATTTGAGTGTAGTTCTGACATCCCCATTTTGGGACTTAGCCGATTTTTCGTAAAATACCATATGACCCATCAGGGTCCTTGCCTTCATATAAGTTTGCCTTGCTTGGTGTGGTAACCTTTTAGTGTAGTTCTGACATCATCATTTTGGGACTTAGCCGATTTTTCGTAAAATACCATATGACCCATCAGGTTCCTTGCCTTCATATAAGTTTGCCTTGCTTGGTGTGGTAACATTTTAGTGTAGTTCTGACATCCCCATTTTGGGACTTAGCCGATTTTTCGTAAAATACCATATGACCCATCAGGGTCCTTTGCTTCATATAAGTTTGCCTTGCTTGGTGTGGTAACATTTGAGTGTAGTTCTGACATCCCCATTTTGGGACTTAGCCGATTTTTCGTAAAATACCATATGACCCATCAGGGTCCTTTCCTTCATATAAGTTTGCCTTGCTTGGTGTGGTAACACATGAGTGTAGTTCTGACATCCCCATTTTGGGACTTAGCCGATTTTTCGTAAAATACCATATGACCCATCAGGGTCCTTTGCTTCATATAAGTTTGCCTTGCTTGGTATGGTAACATTTGAGTGTAGTTCTGACATCATCATTTTGGGACTTAGCCGATTTTTCGTAAAATACCATATGACCCATTTGGGTCCTTTGCTTCATATAAGTTTGCCTTGCTTGGTGTGGTAACTTTTTAGTGTAGTTCTGACATCCCCATTTTGGGACTTAGCCGATTTTTCGTAAAATACCATATGACCCATCAGGGTCCTTGCCTTCATATAAGTTTGCCTTGCTTGGTGTGGTAACATTTGAGTGTAGTTCTGACATCCCCATTTTGGGACTTAGCCGATTTTTCGATCAATACCATATGACCCATCAGGGTCCTTTGCTTCATATAAGTTTGCCTTGCTTGGTGTGGTAACATTTAAGTGTAGTTCTGACATCATCATTTTGGGACTTAGCCGATTTTTCGTAAAATACCATATGACCCATCAGGGTCCTTGCCTTCATATAAGTTTGCCTTGCTTGGTGTGGTAACACATGAGTGTAGTTCTGACATCCCCATTTTGGGACTTAGCCGATTTTTCGTAAAATACCATATGACCCATCAGGGTCCTTTCCTTCATATAAGTTTGCCTTGCTTGATGTGGTAACATTTGAGTGTAGTTCAGACATCCCCATTTTGGGACTTAGCCGATTTTTCGATCCATACCATATGACCCATCAGGGTCCTTTCCTTCATATAAGTTTGCCTTGCTTGGTGTGGTAACTTTTTAGTGTAGTTCTGACATCATCATTTTGGGACTTAGCCGATTTTTCGTAAAATACCATATGACCCATATGGGTCCTTTGCTTCATATAAGTTTGCCTTGCTTGGTGTGGTAACATTTGAGTGTAGTTCTGACATCCCCATTTTGGGACTTAGCCGATTTTTCGTAAAATACCATATGACCCATCAGGGTCCTTTCCTTCATATAAGTTTGCCTTGCTTGGTGTGGTAACATTTGAGTGTAGTTCTGACATCCCCATTTTGGGACTTAGCCGATTTTTCGATCAATACCATATGACCCATCAGGGTCCTTTGCTTCATATAAGTTTGCCTTGCTTGGTATGGTAACATTTGAGTGTAGTTCTGACATCATCATTTTGGGACTTAGCCGATTTTTCGTAAAATACCATATGACCCATTTGGGTCCTTTGCTTCATATAAGTTTGCCTTGCTTGGTGTGGTAACTTTTTAGTGTAGTTCTGACATCCCCATTTTGGGACTTAGCCGATTTTTCGTAAAATACCATATGACCCATCAGGGTCCTTGCCTTCATATAAGTTTGCCTTGCTTGGTGTGGTAACATTTGAGTGTAGTTCTGACATCCCCATTTTGGGACTTAGCCGATTTTTCGATCAATACCATATGACCCATCAGGGTCCTTTGCTTCATATAAGTTTGCCTTGCTTGGTGTGGTAACATTTAAGTGTAGTTCTGACATCATCATTTTGGGACTTAGCCGATTTTTCGTAAAATACCATATGACCCATCAGGGTCCTTGCCTTCATATAAGTTTGCCTTGCTTGGTGTGGTAACACATGAGTGTAGTTCTGACATCCCCATTTTGGGACTTAGCCGATTTTTCGTAAAATACCATATGACCCATCAGGGTCCTTTCCTTCATATAAGTTTGCCTTGCTTGATGTGGTAACATTTGAGTGTAGTTCAGACATCCCCATTTTGGGACTTAGCCGATTTTTCGATCCATACCATATGACCCATCAGGGTCCTTGCCTTCATATAAGTTTGCCTTGCTTGATGTGGTAACATTTGAGTGTAGTTCTGACATCACCATTTTGGGACTTAGCCGATTTTTCGTAAAATACCATATGACCCATCAGGGTCCTTTCCTTCATATAAGTTTGCCTTGCTTGATGTGGTAACATTTGAGTGTAGTTCTGACATCACCATTTTGGGACTTAGCCGATTTTTCGATCCATACCATATGACCCATCAGGGTCCTTTCCTTCATATAAGTTTGCCTTGCTTGATGTGGTAACATTTGAGTGTAGTTCTGACATCATCATTTTGGGACTTAGCCGATTTTTCGATCCATACCATATGACCCATCAGGGTCCTTTCCTTCATATAAGTTTGCCTTGCTTGATGTGGTAACATTTGAGTGTAGTTCTGACATCCCCATTTTGGGACTTAGCCGATTTTTCGATCAATTCCATATGACCCATCAGGGTCCTTTTTCTTCATATAAGTTTCCCAAGACTTAGTGCTTTTTACCTTTGGACACCAATATCACCCTTACGGGTTTCTTTGATCTTCTCACTTTGTATTGACCAAATGTAGGTCTTGCCATGCCAAACATATAATTGTTCTACACCAAGTCTCTATCTCGTACCGCCAGCTCGGTACATTCGATCAACCTGCCCTTAAGGCACCCGGGACTTAGCCATTTTTTCACATTTTTCATGATTTTGAGGCAACTTTTCTCGACTTTGTCACCTTATATCACCAAGATCCTTTCCCTTTAGCGCTTCACTCTGTTCGTATGATATTTAGCGCTGACTATCACCTTTCTATCGCTGACCTCAACTTCTTATTCGGTGCCATAGAGCCAGAGATATTTGGTGTATGCTGTTATAAGGGAAGTTTGTCACTTTTTCAAAGGCCCACTTTGGGACGCCCATATCTCACCTTCACGTATCTTCGATCTTCTTGTCGTCTATGGACGAAACTTAGGTCTTGTATTGGCCAACTTATAAATGTTCTACGGCCAAGCCGTATCTCTTACCGCCAGCCCGGTATTCATGGACTTAGTCGGATTTTCGCCTCTCGTGGTAACAATTTCTGACTTTGACTCACAATAACACCCGAACGGTCACATGCTAGCGCTTTGCTTGGTAGGAATTATAGTTAGCGCTACCTTTTCTCTTTCCATCGATACCTTGTTCGTTCCATTCCATGCCATACAGCCGAAGTTATGATGTTTCCCGTTTTCCATATCATGTGGAGCTTATGCTCTGGGAAAACCATCTAACACCTGTACCACCCTTTTGGGTACCACCGATCTCGTCACTATGTTCGGGCCAAATATAGGTTATAACATGCCCAACATATAATTGTTCTACACCAAGTCTCTATCTCTTACCGCCTGCTCGGTATTTTACTCGTAAGTCCAAATTTCACAACTTGTACTTTTTGGCCCAATGTACTCGAGTTTCAATTTTGGAAACATTTTTCGACTTTGACACTTAATAACTTCCAAATCATGCTAGTTAGCGCTTTGCTTTCTTCTAGTCGTATCTAGCGCTGGGTGTTACCTTTCCAAAACATATCCTAGCTTAACAATCCATGCCATACAGCCGGAGCTATACGGTGCACAAGTCAAATCCATTTTAGCCATGTTTCATTTTTGCCAATTTTTGACCACTCGTATCACCCTTCCAGAGTGGTCCGATCTTCTCGCTGTCTATGGACGACTTTTAGGTCTCGTAGAGGCAAACTTATAAGTATTCTACGTCAACCCGCTATCTCTTACCGCCTGCTCGGTATTCTTGGTCTTGTGTGATTTTTGGAAATTTTGGTATTTTTTTTCCACTTTGTCGCTTAATAACTCAGTTTTGCTCAACACTTAGCGCTTCGGTTGTTTGGGATTATAGTTAGCGCTTGGTTCGACCTTTCCAACACTGATCTTAGCTTGTCGATCCGTTCCATACAGCCTGAGTTATTCGCGATACCGTGTTTCAACCCATTTCTCAAGTCTCGTTTTGGTCCAACTTTGAACCAGCCATATCACCCTGATGGCTACCTCCGATCTTCTCGCTCTATATTGGCCAAAGTTAGTTCTTGTGGTAACGTACTTATGATTGTTCTACGCCGTGTTCGTAGCTCTTATCGTTCGCCCGCTATTTTCGATCATAAGGTGAATTTTCGCCTCTAAACCACCATTTTTCACCTTTGCCCTCTAATATGACCGACTTGCTCAACACCTAGCGCTTCGCTTGGTAGGACACATAGCTAGCGCTCGTCAAGACCTTTCCAACGCATATCCAAGCTTTCCGATCCGAGCCATACAGCCTGAGCTATAGGCGATACCGTTTTTCCCATTTTCTTGGTCACATGCACTTTAGGGTACCCCTTTTTGCCTTTGACCCTTAATACCTCCTCCGGGTCACTAGTAGGCGCTCAGCTTGGTAGGAAACATAGCTAGAGCAGGCCTTCACCTTTCCAAAACTGCCGAAAGTGTATCGATCCGACATCTAGAACCAAAGTTATGGTCATTCCCATCCTGCTCTACTTTCATGGTCAACCTCCACCAAGCACACCTAGGTTGGACCAACTTTCACCAACTCATCTCGAACCCCAAATTTGCTTCGACCTACTAGGTTTCCCTAGTAAAGTGGTCAAAACATCCATTACAACACGACTGGTCTTTCTGGTGGTCGACCTAGGCGACTTTGTTCGACGACCACCACCCCATGGAACTAAAAGACGTCCCTTGATACGGACCACCGATACATTTTCCGGCCTGTCTAAACTACACTCATCGAAATTTTTTTGGGTCCCCACCGTCATACAAGTTTGCCTAGGTCAAGTTTTTCTTCCGGATCGGCCGCGGACCTCACTTTTCATTATCTAGGGAGGCCATAGGGCCCCAAAAGGGGTTTTTTAAAATTTTCGACACTTTCGACTTTGGTCGGATTTTTTCCGATTTTGGTCCGACCTAGGGACTTGGTGGTCCAAGGAGCCTCGGGACCAAACTTTTTTCTCAGGGGTCCCTACCTCCATACAACTTTGCCTAGGTCAATTTTTTGTTCCAAATCGACCGCGGATTTCACTTTTCAATATCTGGGGCTCGTGTAGAGTCCGAATATGAGGTTTTCTCATTTTTCGACATTTTCGACTTTTTTCGACTTTTTTCGGGTTTTTCGACCTAGGGGTCCGCCGAACAAATTTTGGGTCAAAAATTTTTATTGAACTAGTCGAAAGTACGCAAAAAGATAAGACTTTTTGCCGAAGACACCATGCCCCGGAACCGACTCCTTCCCCTTCAAAATTGGGGACAAACGTGATTTTTGAAACTTTTCCTTAGGGAGCCCAAGACTTAGAAAATTTTCAAATTCTCGATTTTTCGATTGCGAGCTAGCGCTTTGCGGTCTTCGGCAATGTTGTAGATCTCGACGAGATAAGACTTTTTGGTCAAGGGACATTTTGCCCTCCGACCCCTCCTTCCCCCCGCAAATCGCCACCCAAAGTGCAATTTTTGCATTTTCACCTCTTTGCACGCACTGTTCGGCCCAAATGGCCACTTTCTATGGGTCTGAGCGCTTTGCGGTCTTCGGCAAACTTTTAGAGCGTACCAAGCCCTAATTATAATTCTTCTACACCACCTTCGTACCTCTTCATCCCTGGCCGCTATTCGCGTACCAAGGTAATTTTTGTTCATTTTGTCAACATTTTTCATCTTTGACTGCTTATATCGGCCTTGCCATGAACCGATAGCGCTTCGCTGTGTTCTAACGTAAGTTAGTACTGCTCAATACCTTTCCAAATCATGTCTTAGATTGTCATTTGCTTGCATACAGCCGGAGCTATGAGCGATACCGTAAAAAGTACCGAAACTTGGAAAAATCCTTTGATCGCCCATATCCCCCCTTTGGGGGCCAGATATCGAAAAAAGTTCTGATTCAAAAAGTTGCGCATTAACGTGTTCTAGTTATGCCTAAAACATTTCACTTCGCTAGCTGGCCTGCAACTTAGCCGTAATTGGGATTTTAGGGTGTTCTTGGAGGGCCCATTTCCTGCGACTTGGTATCTTTTGGGCCCAATGTTTCTCTAATATCTCCACGCGTTTTCCAGATAGCCTTTTCAAACTTTCAGGGTGCCTAGAACACCTCAAGACCTTTCCAACGCTATGCCGTTTGCCTCGCTCGGACATCTACAGCCAAAGTTATTCGAGGTACACGGTACCTTACCCTGTTTTCTCAGTACTTGGTCGAAAATTTCGATCAGCCATATGACCGACTTGGACAACCCTGAGCGGGTTGGCCCCATATAACTAAACTTTCGTCTCGTAGAGGCAAACTTATAAATATTCCACGTCAACTCGCTATCTCGTACCGCCTTGACGGTATACTTGGTCCAAGGGCCATTTCCAGCGACTTGGTCGCAATTTCGCTCTAAGTTTCGCTAATACCTTCGTCCGTGGACATGGTGATTTTTTGTTCGTATTTTTCCTTGATAGTCCCACTCAAGGCTATTCCATACCAGAGCCAAGCGTCCCGCTAAGTGCCATACAGCCTGAGCAGTAATTCATGAAAGGTACCTCTACCAGTTTTTGCCATACTTGGGTACAAACTTTGGATCGCCCATATCTCCACTTTGGAGGCCAGCCAGCACCTTGGCCTCATATACTTTTTTGTTGGTCATACCATGCACCAAATATAATTGTTCTACGCCAACTTGCTATCTCTTCTCCAACTTGCCGTTATTCTTGGTCCAAGTCCCATTTCATTCGTTTTTGGACCCATTTTGCTATATGTTTCACTAATAGCTTCGGCCATGGACAAGCTGATTTTCTATTTGTATTTTTCCTTGATAGTCCCACTCAAGACCATTCCAAAACACACCGCAGCTTGTCGCTCGGTGGCAAACTGACCGAGTTATAATTCATGAAAGGTACCTCAACTTGGTACACCACGTGGTCGGCCCAAACCATAAACCGACCAAACGACCGACTTGGAGCACCCTGACCGGGTTGGCCCCATATAATGAAAGTTGCGTCTCTACACGCCCAACTTATGAATATTCTACGCCAAGTCGCTATCTCTTACCGGTAAGCCGGTATTCACCTTCCAAGGGGGATTTTGGTCAAGTGCCATTTCCTGCGACTTGGTCCCCGAATACGACCATCATCACCTAATATCTCCGTGGTCTTTCAACTCAGCCTCATGAAACTTTCAGGGTAGATAGGTCTTCCCGAGACCTTTCCAACGGTGAGCCGTTTGCCTCGCTCGGCCATATACAGCCGAAGTTATTAATGGTACTTGGTACCTTACCCTGTTTTTTCCATACTTGTTCGTACTTGGGTACAAACTTTGTATCGCCCATATCTCCACTTTGGAGGCCAGCCAGCACCTTGGCCCCAAATACTTTTTTGTTGGTCATACTATGCCCAAAATATAAATGTTCTACGTCAACTTGCTATCTCTTCTCCAACTTGCCGTTATTCTTGGTCCAAGTCCCATTTCATTCGTTTTTGGACCCATTTTGCTATATGTTTCACTAATAGCTTCGGCCATGGACAAGCTGATTTTCGATTGGTATTTTTCCTTGATAGTCCCACTCAAGACCATTCCAAAACACACCGCAGCTTGTCGCTCGGTGGCAAACTGACCGAGTTATAATTCATGAAAGGTACCTCAACTTGGTACACCACGTGGTCGGCCCAAACCATAAACCGACCAAACGACCGACTTGGAGCACCCTGACCGGGTTGGCCCCATATAATAAAAGTTGCGTCTCTACACGCCCAACTTATGAATATTCAACGCCAAGTCGCTATCTCTTACCGGTAAGCCGGTATTCACCTTCCAAGGGTGATTTTGGTCAAGTGCCATTTCCTGCGACTTGGTCCCCGAATTGGACCATCATCACCTAATATCTCCGTGGTATTTCAACTCAGCCTCATGAAACTTTCAGGGTAGATAGGTCTCCCCAAGACCTTTCCAACGATGAGCCGTTTGCCTCGCTCGGCCATCTACAGCCGAAGTTATTAATGGTACTTGGTACCTTACCCTGTTTTTTCCATACTTGTTCGTACTTGGGTACAAACTTTGGATCGCCCATATCTCCACTTTGGAGGCCAGCCAGCACCTTGGCCCCATATACTTTTTTGTTGGTGATACCATGCACCAAATATAATTGTTCTACGCAAGCTTGCTATCTCTTCTCCAACTTGCGGTTATTTTTGACTCAAGTCCCATTTCCAGAGTTTTTGGTACCAATTTGCTCAATGTTTCGCTAATAGCTTCGCCCAAGGACTTTGTGATTTTTTGTTCGCATTTTTCCTAAATAGTCCCACTCAAGACTATTCCAAATCACACCTTAGCTTGTCGCTCAGTGCCATACAGCCAGAGTTTTAATTCATGAAAGGTACATCACCTTGGTACACCACGTGGTCGGTCCAAATCATCAACCAACCATATGACCGACTTCGAGTCGAGCTAGCGGCTAGGCTCAATATAATGAAATGCGTGTCTTGATGCGGGCTACTGACGGTCTGAACAATGTAGCTCGCTAGCTCGTCTCTAAACTTGTGTTTTGGTCGAATATTGGGTGTTCATGTACCACTTCGGGTAACATGGACTTTGGTGCAACTTTACCACTTGTGCACTTAATAACTTCCCGGTCATTCAAGTCTTTGCCTTCATACTTTCAGGGTAGTTAGGTCTCGTCAAGACCTTTCCATACATATGCCAAACTCATCGATCGGACATCTATAGCCCGAGTTATTCGCGGTACACCGTACCTTACCCTGTTTTTTCCTCAATTGGGTACAAACCTTGGAACACCCATATCGCCCCTTTAGAGACTAGCTGGCACGTTGGCCTCATATAATGATAAGTGCACCTCAACTAGGGCTACTGACGGTCAGAACATTTCAACTTGCTAGCTCGGGCCCACACTTGTGTTTTTCTCGAATATATGGTTCAAGTGTGCCACTTTGGGCACTTTTGGACATTTTGTCCCCACACAACTTTCTTGCCTTGGTAGATAGGGTCTTGTGATCTTGGGCAAAAAGATGCACCAAGATATAGTCTAACTTTCGTTCTTGTACCGCAAAGCGCTATCTCAAACACCCGAGGAGATAGAAAGTGATTATGTTCGGTATATCGGTCTTCCATGGCCTACTATGGTAAGCCCCTGCAGGTATGCAACCGAAGGTGCTTGGTACATGTATTTGGTGCAATATCGGTGCAAAGTAGGTGTTTCCTTGATCGGGCTATAACTTTCTTGGTTGATGTTGGATTGCTTTGCGGTCTTCGGGGGATAGTTAGGGAACATGTTGGCCAACATTTCCTTATTCCTCAGCCTGGCCGTACCTCTAACCGTCTAGGCGGTATACATGCTCTAAGTTGGAACTTGTGTTCCTTTGGGTAACTTCTCTGACTTTGACGCTTAATAACTTTCGTTCATATGCAGTCTAAGCTCTGCAACTCTCAGGAAAGCTAGTACTACTCATTTCCTTTCCATATCAGTCTTTGGCTTGTCGATCCGATGTCTACAGCCTTACTTATTCACGTTCCCTGTGAAGGTAGGTTTTTGCCCATTTTCCAGTTCATGTGGTAACATTCCTAGACTTTGCCGGCTTTCTCTTCATGTGGTAACTTGCTTGCTCATGTGGTAACTTGGAAGTGTATTTCTGACAGACCCAATCTGGGACTTAGCCGATTTTTCTCTTCATATTATATGGATCCTGGACTTAGCCGATTTTTCTCTTCATATCATATGGATCCATCACTAGGCCATCTTGCTTGCTTGTGTGGTAACTTGGAAGTGTATTTCTGACAGACCCAATCTGGGACTTAGCCGATTTTTCTCTTCATATTATATGGATCCTGGACTTAGCCGATTTTTCTCTTCATATCATATGGATCCATCACTAGGCCATCTTGCTTGCTTGTGTGGTAACTTGGAAGTGTATTTCTGACAGACCCAATCTGGGACTTAGCCAATTTTTCTCTTCATGTCATATGGATCCTTCACACGGCCTTCTTGCTTGCTTGTGTGGTAACTTGAAAGTGTATGTCTGACAGACCCAATCTGGGACTTAGCCGATTTTTCTCATCATATTATATGGATCCTGGACTTAGCCGATTTTTAGGTTATTATATATGGATCCTGGACTTAGCCGATTTTTCTCTTCATATAATATGGATCCTGGACTTAGCCGATTATTAGGTTATTATATATGGATCCTGGACTTAGCCGATTTTTCTCTTCATATAATATGGATCCGGGACTTAGCCGATTATTAGGTTATTATATATGGATCCTGGACTTAGCCGACATTTCTCTTCATATAATATGGATCCGGGACTTAGCCAATTTTTCTCTTCATATAATATGGATCCGGGACTTAGCCGATTTTTCTCTTCATATAATATGGATCCGGGACTTAGCCAATTTTTCTCTTCATGTGGTAACGTATGCCAATCGCTCACAAGTCATGGGATAAG
>NW_026690110.1:0-21557 GCF_943734765.1 Anopheles ziemanni
AAAAAAGTTACTTTTTTTCGCCATTTTGTTCGACTCTTGAGGCTAAATTTTTTAATTTTTTTCGAAAAAAGATACTTTTTTTCGCCAATTTTTTTGACTCCTGGGGATAAATTTTTCTCGACAAAAGTTATTTTTTTTCTCCATTTTTTTCGACTCCTGGGGCTAAATTTTTCAAGAAAAAAGTTATTTTTTTTCGTCAATGTTTTCAACTCCTGAGGCTTAATTTTTCTCGTAAAAAATTACTTTTTTTCGCCAAATTTTTCGACTCCTGGGGCTAAATTTTTCTCGAAAAAATGTTACTTTTTTCGCTATTTTTTTCTACTCCTGGGGCTAAATTTTTCAAGAAAAAAGTTATTTTTTTTCGCCAATTTTTTCGACTCATGGGGCTTAATTTTTCAAGAAAAACGATACCTTTTTTCGCCATTTTTTTCGACTCCTGGGGCTAAATTTTTCAAGAAAAACGTTACTTTTTGTCGCAAATTTCTTCGACTCCCGGGGCTAAATTTTTCAAGAAAAAAGATACTTTTTTTCGCCAATTTTTTCGACTCCTGAGGCTGAATTTTTCAAGAAAAAAGTTTCTTTTTTTCGCCATTTTTTTCGACTCCTGGAGCTTTATTTTTCTCGTAAAAAGTTACTTTTTTTCGCCATTTTTGTCGTCTCCTGGGGCTAAATTTTTCTCGAAAAAAGTTATTTTTTTTCTCCAATTTTTCGATTCCTGGGGCTTTATTTTTTTACTCGAAAAAAGTTATTTTTTTCGCTATTTTTTTCGACTCCTAGGGCTGAATTTTTCAAGAAAAACGTTACATTTTTTCGTCAATTTTTTCGACTATTGGGGATAAATTTTTCTCGATAAAAGTTTTTTTTTTTCGCCAATTTTTTCGACTCCTGAGGCTAAATTTTTCTCAAAAAAAAGTTACTTTTTTTCGCTAATTTTTTCGACTCCTTTGGCTAAAGTTTTCTGATGATGATGATGATGAGTCCCACCGCTTACCCCTACATAGGTTTGAGAGGGACGAAAGTATCTTGCGATATTGAATATAAATCATCAAACGAGAGGGGGCATTGGGGCATTACTCTCCAGAACAATCGCATCCATCTCTGCTCCATTCATACAACGGTCGCCATCAATTGCACAAAGAGGTACATCTTAGATTTCCCAACTAGCAAAAGGGGACCACTTTCCGGAGTAGGGCAGGTATTTTCGCACAGTTTTGGTTAACACCGCCAGCTATCAATGGTTGATAGTGTGGTGAAACCCACCAGTACTACTTAAGGGACCTGATCTTGTTCCTTGCGTACAACGGTCCCGAGCAATCACCTCGAAAGGCAAATCGCCGAGTCCCCCAAGGTTAACGAGGCACCACCTTCCGGAGTGTAAAAGGGTATTTCTGCTCTGTTTGTAGTTCACACCGCCAATTACCATTGGTTGATAATGTGGTGCCACTATCAAGAACAGAAAGGGACCCAACTACAGCGAGATGTGTAGATACTACTAGTTCTTTTCGTACAGCCATGTCCACCAATTGTCCTCATTCACGCGCGCGTGTCTCAAAACTATGTAGACTCATTCATTCTATTAAGTTAAATTAAATAATAAAAATAAAAAGTCCCTGTTCATTTTTTTACTCATCATCACCATAGTCAAAGACCGTGTTGACAAATGCAATACTACGGGGCTCAAAAACTACAACATTTACTAAATACATTACAAGCACAGCGTCAGACCACCTGCTTCACGTATACGGCGCATAGGCGTTTGAACTCCCTTAGATTTCGCGCTTGTTTAATCTCTCTCGGCATACTGTTGTACCATTGTACTCCTTTAAAAAACAACGAATTTCGGGCGTTTCCAGACAGATAGCTGGGAAGTCTCGGCTCACCGGCACTACGAGTGTTATACCGATGCACGTCAGACCCAACCACTATCCTTTCCCCCAAATACGTTGGTACCAGGCCTTTCAAAATTTTGTACACAAAGACTGCAGTTTGGAACACTATCCGCTGCTTGACCGACATCCACTGTAAGACGTCGAGCATAACAACCGAAGGAGTATACCAGCCGCAACACAAAATCATTCGCATGACTCTGTTTTGCAACCTCTGCAGTCTCTGTAACTGTGTTTGATTGCCGAGAAATAAAATTGATGCACAGAAATCAAAGTGCGGTGCTATTAACGATTTGTAGAGCTGAACTTTTCCGAAAAAATTCAGATTGTTGCCCAATCTACTAATCACACCACACTTTTTTGCCACTTTTGAGGTGACATTGTCAATATGAGGCCCAAAAGACAGTTTTTCGTCTAATATAACTCCCAGATATTTTATCTGGGAGACTCTGTCGATTGGTTCCTGATTGATGACAATAGCTGATTGGTCAGTAATTTGTCTCGAAGACAATACCATGAATTTGGTCTTCTTGATGTTTAAGGCCAATTTCTTGTATTTTAACCAACCATCTAAGGCATCTAAATCGACATTCAAAAGCTCCTTGGTCTGTTTTAAATCTTTCCGCGAGACAAACAAGACTGTATCGTCCGCAAAAAGATTGATTTCACATGACTGTAAAACCTTTTTCATGTCGTTTATATACATAATAAACAACACTGGACCAAGAACACTTCCTTGTGGAACCCCAAGGGTGTTTTCGACAGGGTTTGAACAACAGTTCATGAAAATTGTTCGTTGCGTTCTTCCACTGAGATAAGATGCGAACCATTCGAACTCAACTCCATCGATACCGAACCTTTTGATTGTTTCCAATAACAAAGGTCGCGATATCGTTTCAAACGCCCGTTTCAAATCCAAGAACACTGCAACAATCGGTTGTTTTCGCTCCATTAACTCCTTCCACTTAGCTAATAAAAGGTTCAGCGCAGATTCACAAGAATGTCCTTCTCTATAGCCCGACTGTTCCTCCACCAGCAAGTTATTCCTGTCAAGATACTGGACAAGTTGTTGTTTGACAACAAGTTCCAACACCTTTTCAAGTATATGAAGCATGTTAATCGGACGAAACTCCTCCGCATTGGTGGCTCCTGACACTTTAGGAATTGGCACTACTAGAGACTCCCTCCACGAGTCAGGGAAAATTCCCTCCTCCAATGATTGGTTGATCAGTGAAAGAAGGACCCCCCCAAGTACATGGAAACAGTCACGCAGTACCTGAGCATTCACTTTGCTAATTCCAGCCTTGTTCTCTAAGCTAAAACAAATCGATTTGAGCTTTTCAATCGATATTGGTTCGAACTTGAATTGTTGTCTTGGGTTACTATTTGGTCTCAATGCCAAAGGTTCAGCCACGGAAGGAATACTTTGATGAATAGAGTTGACACTATCAACAAAAAAAGTGTTAAATCTTTCAGCAATTGTGTTTTCCTCAAAAATGGCGCATCCTTCAAATGTTACACTTAAACCAGGCTTATCCTCTGGCTTCAGCATAGACTTGAGGATTTTCCACAGTTCCCTGCTATTACCTTGGTGGTCCCTAATCTGGTTGCTAAAAAACTGTTGCCTTGTTTCTTTCAGACGCTGTGTATATTCATTCCTCAAAGCGGTGTATTCCCACCACTGTTGAGAAATGTTTGTCCTTAAGAACTTGGCATAGGCACAGTCCCTTCTGCTCTTAAGCCTTGCTAGATCTGTGTTATACCACTTGTTTGAATCCCTACAGGCAATAGTTCGGTCCACTGTGAAGGCTTTCATGGCATTTTCCAGAGTATCCCACAATATTTTAGCCGTTTCGTTAAAACCAGAAATTGTACTCTGCAAACCCTCTCTAACGAAATTGCAAAGAGATGGTTTGGAGTATCCGGTCAAACAAGAAATTCGTTTTTGGACTATGTTGGAATGCTCATTACGAAGGCTCAACCCTAGAGTCTCGTGGTCAGTTATCTTGAGAGCCGACACCGTAGCAACTGACAAAGACTCGAAATTGCAATATACATGATCAATCAGGGTTCTACTCAGCCTCGTGATGCGAGTCGGCTGGTTAACCAGTTGTTTCAAGTTGACTGCTTCCATTGCTCTTTTTAAGGGAACCGACTTTTCAGTGTTCAACCAATCGATATTAAAGTCACCAACCACAATATTACGTTTATTGAAATCGATGAATCTGTCCAGCCACCCCTCCAAAACACCCACGAACCCAGAGTCACTAGAACTAGGTGAATGATAAACAACTCCATAGTTCGCCGCTGTCACACCGCGAGCAACCGCAATACCCAAAAACCAGTTGCCCTCTTTCATTTCATTTAATAAAACTTTGAAAACAACCGAATCTCTGGCATATATTGCAACTCCTCCAGTATGTCGCGAGTTAGACAAACAAGATTCGACACGGTATCCTGGTATGTGAAACTGATCAAAAGCTTCAACTTCCGTGATATGTGTCTCGGCAACTAGAACCATCAATGGTTTAACTTTTTCTACTGTCGTACGCAACATTGCATAGTTGGTTGGCAGCCCAGCAATATTAATATACAATATTTCATACTGCCGAACAATATCCCAACCGTCTTGCTATTGCGTAGACTTCTTTTTTTTGTTCAACTCCTTCTGGAACATTGGACACACACTACTATTTGCAGCATGGTTCGTGTCGAAGTTGTTGGTGCTCACATTATTAGCCCGTTCGCAGTTGACACACTTAAAAACAACAGACTTACAAGTTGCTGTTTTATGTTTGTCACCGCATTTTGAACAGGCCAACTCATTTTTACAGTCATTGGTTATATGTCCAAACTTTGCACACTTGAAGCAACGCAAAATCCTGACTGCTCGATGTATACGGCACGAATCGAATCCAACCTTAACCAGGTTCCGTCCCTCAAGACACCGAGCTGAGTCCTCATCAATGTCCATAATAGCATTAAACTTTTCAAATTTAAGCAAATTGTTTTCGTATTTCTTTATTACCTTGACATGAGACCACGGAATTCCCTCATTTTGAGTTTTGAGGTAGTCAACCAATTCCGTTTCAGAATAGTCTTCGGTCATACCAACTAATTTCATCCTTGCGAGAGGCAGTGAAATCGTGTATGCCTCACCAAGAGCTAAGCCTAATCTATCTTTCACGGCATTCAAGTTCTCACCAAGAGGAACTTGTACCGAAATTTGGCCCTCTCCACCGTTGCGAAAGTCCGAAAGCTGATGGCGCCTCGGATCAAGCTTAGTTCGTATGTCGGTCCTTGTCACAGCGCAAGATTGATTAGCTTTCGGAATGATCACTAATCTTCTCTGCTGATGTTGGTCCGACTGACTACTAGCGGGTGCTGGTGCTGGTAATGCTTTAGCAAAATTACCTGCGTCAAATTTTTTTACTATGGTCGAAACAGAGCTGTTACTACCATTTGTCAATGTTTTTTTGACCAAATTAGACCAAGTCACTAAATTAGTGGTTTCATTTACTAAAGGTTTTTCTAACAAAGTCGAGACTGAGACCTCATTCTTAACAAACTTTGGTTGCACGACCACGCTCGGATTGTCAACAATTGTCACCTGCAAATCTGGCTCACTGGGCCGACGCTTGTCAACACTGTTACCGTGCGATGATGCGTGTAACCTGTTGTCTCGCTCTATCTCTTCTCTAAAGGATTGCAAATCCTTTGCTAATCTCTGCTCAATTTTTTGCTCGAACGATTTTAGCATTTCGTTCAAACGCTCGATGGTACAAACACCACCACCCGAGGTCTCGTCCACATTCTTTCCCGGCGGTTTTTTTGCAACGCAAGCGTCACATCGAAAACACAAATTTTGATTGTCTCTCAACAATCTAAATTCACTTTTTTTCAAGGAGGTGCAGCGACGATGGAACATACCGTCACACACTCCCCTACAAAAAACAGGGTCCTCATTCTCAGCTACGGTCTTGGAACATTTCGCACAGTTTTGCTGTTCCATGACCGTATCAAAATTTCCGGGCCAAAGCCTCAAACCCAAGGGACGCCCGCGCACATACACACAAAACAGACACCGACACCGTACTTACCTTTGTAACACAAAAGACCGGTGACGCCGTCGACTGCCCGCCAAAACACGGTTTCACTAAAACCCTTTATCCGGCGCGGCCGTCGACATTCACAAAACATTAAACTCTTTCACAGACACTTAATTACTTTGGACACAATTATCGATGATCAGATCGGACAATATCCTTTCTTTTCATGCGATAATTACACAATTTTCTGGAGCCCACACAAAACTACTCTGCACCTGTCAACACGACTCTGACAGACAGATTCTCGAAAAAAAAATACTTTTATGCGCCAATTTTTTCGACTCCTGGGGCTACATTTTTCAAGAAAAAAGTAACTGTTTTTCTCCATTTTTTTCGACTCCTGGGGCTAAATTTTTCAAGAAAAAATTATTTTTTTTCTCCATATTTTCGACTCCGGAGGCTAAATTTTTCAAGAAAAAAGTTAGTTTTTTTCGCCATTTTTTTCGACTCCTGGGGCTAAAATTTTCTCGAAATAAAATTATTTTTTTTCGCCAATTTTTTCGACTCCTGAGGCTAAATTTTTCTCGAAAAAAAGTTACTTTTTTTCGCCATTTTTTTCGACTCCTGAGGCTAAATTTTTCAAGAAAAAAGTTACTTTTTTTCGCCAATTTTTTCGACTCCTGGGGCTAAATTTTTCTCGAAAAAAGTTACTTTTTTTCGCCATTTTTTTCGACTCCTGAGGCTAAATTTTTCAAGAAAAAAGTTACTTTTTTGCGCCAATTTTTTCGACTCCTGGGGCTAAATTTTTCAAGAAAAAAGGAACTTTTTTTCTCCATTTTTTTCGACTCCTGGGGCTAAATTTTTCTCGAAAAAATTTATTTTTTTTCCCCAGTTTTTTCGACTCCTAAGGCTTAATTTTTCTCAAAAAAAGTTACTTTTTTTCACCAGTTTTTTCGACTCCTGAGGCTTAATTTTTCAAGAAAAAAGTTACTTTTTTTCGCAATTTTTTTCGAATCCTGAGGCTAAATTTTTCTCAAAAAAAGTTACTTTTTTTCGCCATTTTTTTCGATTCCTGAGGCTAAATTTTCAAGAAAAAAGTTACTTTTTTTCGCCAATTTTTCGACTCCTGGGGATAAATTTTTCAAGAAAAAAGTTACTTTCTTACGCCATTTTTTTCGACTCCTCAGGCTAAAGTTTTCTCGAAAAAAGTAATTTTTTTTCGCCAATTTTTTCGACTCCTGAGGCTTAATTTTTCTCGAAAAAGTAACTTTTTTTCGCCATTTTTTTCGACTCCTGAGGCTAAATTTTTCAAGAAAAACGTTACATTTTTTCGCCTTTTTTTTCGACTCCTGGGGCTAAATTTTTCTCGAATAACGTTCCTTAATTTCGCCAATTTTTTCGACTCCTGAGGCTAAATTTTTCAAGAAAAAAGTTACTTTTTTTCGCCATTTTTTTCGACTCCTGGGGCTAAATTTTTCAAGAAAAAAGTTACTTTTTTTCGCCATTTTTTTCGACTCCTGAGGCTTAATTTTTCAAGAAAAACGTTACTTTTTTTCGCCAATTTTTTCGACTCCTGTGGCTAAATTTTTCTTGAAAAAAATTTTGTTTTTTCGCCAATTTTTTCGACTCCTGAGGCTTAATTTTTCAAGAAAAAAAAACTTTTTTTCGCCAATTTTTTCGACTCCTGGGGCTAAATTTTTCTCGAAAAAAAGTTACTTTTTTTCGTTAATTTTTTCGACTCCTGAGGCTAAATTTTTCAAGAAAAAAGTTACTTTTTTTCGCCAATTTTTTCGACTCCTGGTGCTAAATTTTTCAAGAAAAAAGATTCTTTTTTGCGCCATTTTTTTTTGACTCCTGAGGATAAATTTTTCAAGAAAAAAGTTTCTTTGTTTCGCCATTTTTTTCGACTCCTAAGGCTAAATTTTTCAAGAAAGAAATAATTTTTTTTCGCCATTTTTTCGACTTTGGTCGAAAGGTTAAATTTTTCAAGAAAAACGTTCAAGAAAAACGTCGACTCCTGGGGCTAAATTTTTCTCGAAAAAAGTTATTTTTTTCGCCAATTTATTCGACTCCTGGGGCTAAATTTTTCTCGTAAAAAGTTACTTTTTTTCGCCATTTTTTTCTACTTCTGGGGCTAAATTTTTCACGAAAAAAAGAAATTTTTTTTCGACAATTTTTTTGACTCCTGGGGCTAAATTTTTCTCGAAAAAAGTTACTTTTTTTCGCCATTTTTTTCTACTCCTGGGCTAAATTTTTCACGAAAAAAAGTTATTTTTTTTTCGCCAATTTTTTCGACTCCTAGGGCTTATTTTTTCAAGAAAAAATGCTCGGATGCGCCGATCGCGTTCAGTCGTTAATTTTGGCGAACTTTGCTGCTGTGAAATCGACTGTTTACCTATTTGGCGTCGCCTGACGCTTTCTGTTGACCAGCAACCAGCCACTACTACACCAGCATCAAGTTCCCGCTCAACTATACCAGTGTATTGATTTCTAACAAACACATCAACACATCGTACTTCACAATCATCAGCTCGTACTTATCACCATGGATGCTGTTTGCCCTATTTGTAGCTCCGTCATTATTAAGGATCCGGTTGTTTGCTGCGGTAAATCGCTATTTATCAACTGTAATGCTATGTTCCACGCTGAATGTCTCAAATTAAACGGCACTTGCACGAAGGAATTGGCCCGTAATCGCGGTCTTAAGTGGATGTGTGAGAGTTGCCGCAATTACGAAAGTAACGATTTACAAGCACTGACTCAGCTACTTAAACAAATGAACGGAGATCTTCTTACGGAGCTGGATAAGAGATTCACACACACCAAGCCGTCTTGGTCATCTGTCCTCAACGCGGCGAAACCCCCGATTCCTGCACACCCGCGCCCTCCTGCTGTGAAGCCAACTAAAACGTACATGGCGGAGAGCGGGCACGTCAAAGCAAAACACGTCACCAATATTGATCCACTAAGCGATACACAGGATTCCACATCGCCAGCACACTTCCCCATCCCGCGTCCCAAGACGCTTTTGCATGGCTCAGGGAGTGGGATCACAACAAATTCGCACGTCCGTTTTGTTCCACCGCCGGGCAACTTAACCTGGCTTTTTATTACTCGCGTGCACCGAGATGTCACAGCCGATGATATGAAAAAATTTGTCGACGAGCACTTGGGGATCGAAGATACTATTGTTCATACTTTATATGCGCGTAACCGAGATTTATCGACGATGCGCCACATTTCCTTCAAGATTGGAGTGCACGATGGAGCGAAGCCGGGATAAAAATCAAAAATTCATTTTTGGATTTCAGAAAAAAGAGACATGTTTTCTTAAACTACAAGATGAAACTAAGAAATGACCCAAAAACTAGAGCCTCTGCTCTTCCAGGTTCTGAGAAACAGCCTCTCAAAGTCAAGATTTGTGAAAATATTGCGTGAAAAATTGAAAAAAATCCATCAACTTTGAAGGTCTGTAACTCCTATAATAATGGTCGGAATCGGATTCCAAGCACAGTTTTGGAAAGGTTTATTATCAAGCTTTAAAATTATTGACAGTTTAAGCTAATTGAAATTGAATGTCACAAAATATTAAGCATTGTTTCGCAAAACTCCCGGAAAATTTTTCAATTTTCTGTTTTTAACCTTATGCCATCGCTAAGGATTGCGAAAGATTGTAATATGATGCATACCCACTTATAGCCTAGAATGTTTTGTAACAATAAATGATAGTTTTTTTTGCGCATACGCGCGCATCTTTACGTTATTCTGTACTTTAGATGTGAAGCTTATAGTTTATCAGCTACTAGGCGCCTCCATCATGCCATATGCAGCATCATGTGTGG
Source organism: Anopheles ziemanni (assembly GCF_943734765.1). NCBI lineage: Eukaryota > Metazoa > Arthropoda > Insecta > Diptera > Culicidae > Anopheles > Anopheles ziemanni. The sequence goes on from NW_026690110.1 coordinate 9,778, forward strand.
TAAGAAATATGAATTCTCATTCAATGCATTCAAATTTGAAATTCTCATTCAATGAAAAATGTGAAGCAGGGTAGTGATTGAACATCACATAAAAGGGGAAAGACAAGCCAAGTCACTGGCAAAGAATGAAACTTGGTTTGGTTTGCTTTGAATGTATCAGGTCGCTTTTACTTGTTCTACAGCTCACAAACCCATTTTTTTATACCCAAAATTCCTCGGAATAATGTACCCTACACTAAAATAATAAATAATAATAAATGTACCCTACACTAACACTTTGTTCTGTTTGTACCCTTACCTGTAAAAGCCGTGAATTTTGGGTAGATATACCTGTCACTCTTTTTCTACCCTAATGGTAAAACGCCGCTAATTGTGGGTGGATAACTCATAGAAGTGAACACAAATATTTGATAATATTTGCTTTTGAAAACAATATACCCTAACCATACAGTAACAGCTAAGGTAGATGTTAAAATTTTGACCTTCGAACGGCATACCATAGCGGTATGCATTTGAAAAGATACATATATAACATACGTTCGTTTATAAAAACATCATTCAAGCTTTACCTTGAACAGCATAAACACCAATTGTCAGAAAGCTCCTTGGAGAACGAACAACGTTTTTTTAGTTTTCAAGTAAATAATCTATCTGAGATTGATTTAATAATTTCACGATGGGTTCCTTTATAATCAATGATATCATAAACGTTTTGAAAAACAATGCTTCTTGCAAGGAAAACATTGGGTATGCTTTACAGTTCATTGAAAGTAAAGTAAGCATCAAACCGTGTGATAAATTGAAAGTGACTAATAAGTTGATGATACTGGAAAAAAGTTTCAAGGCTAGATTGAAGAAATGTGCTAGAAACTCGAAGAATTTTCAAAAGGATTCAAAAATCTGGTTGAACAAACCATTTGACATTAGTGCCTATACGGAAAACAAAAGTCGTGGACGGCCAAAAAAAGAGTTTAATGATCTCTGCGTGAGGAATAAACGTCGAAGTGTGGCCAAAGAGACAGATATCAACGGCAATCTCGAAAAGGAATTATACTCAGTGAGGTTGTTTGCTTTTAAAGAAAAGCAGTTAAGGCTGATGAGTATGATAGACATGTTTTTGAAAAATCCTTCAAGTGTTATGCCAATGACAACCAAAAGTGATGTTTTAGTATCTGCCGAAGAAGCGTTGGCATGTTTTATAGACAATAGTTTCTCAAAATCCCAGTATAATGATTTGCATAAAGTATCAAAAAAAGTTTTTCCGTCATATTACCAAATCAACAAACTTAAAAAAACCTGCGCACCAAGTGAAGATTTTATTTCTATTAGTGAAACAAAAGCTGAAGTTAATCTACAAGAGTTGGTTAATCACACTGCGTGTAGAATAATTGAAATACAAAAGGCAGAAATCTTGCGACACCTTTCATCTTCTTTGTGTGATTCACTAAGCGTCGTATTATTGTGCTCGTGGGGCATTGACGGATCTAGTGGACACAGCATTTACAATCAACCGCTTCATGATTCCGGAGAAAATACTGCATCAGACAGTGATTTATTAGTATCGGCATTAACGCCTATCCGTCTTTCGTTCATCAGTGACGATTCAGATATCATCTGGATAAACTTGATGCCTCAAAGTGTTAGGTTTTGCAGGCCAATTGTGATCGAGTTTGCGAAAGAGTCAAAAGAAAAAGTTTTACAAACAGTAGACGAAATCAAAAGCCAAATAACCAGGTTAGTTCCTTATACAATTCAGCTAAATGAAACAAGTAATGTGACGGTAAACTATTCATATTACATGAGTTTAATTGGTGGAAAAATTTTGGCATATTTAACCGACACTCTATCTATGCAAACATGTTGTATATGTGGTGCAAAACCAACCGAAATGAACAGTGTAGAGCACTTAGAAAATGGATTTATTCCAACTCCTGAGAATTTATCTTATGGAATATCTCCACTGCACTGTTGGATCAGATTTTTCGAATGCTTGCTTCACATTTCGTACAGAATTGAATTTAAAAAATGGAAGGTTACTAAAAATTTTAAAAGCATGTACAATGATCGAAAAAAAATTGTATTGGAAAAGATGTACAAGGAATTTGGTGTAAAAGTAGATGAACCAAGGCAAATGGGTGGAAATAGTACGACGGGAAATGTTTGTCGTCGGGCTTTTTCAAACATAGAAAAATTGAGCGATATTTTGCAAATAGAAACAGAACTCATAGAAAGGTTTCGAAATATTTTAATAGCCATCAACTGTTCACAGCCTTTAAATCCAAAAACTATTAGTCTATATTGCAAAGATACATACAAGTTTTACATACATCATTACAATTGGTACAAAATGCCTTCCACTGTCCATAAAGTTCTTGCGCATGTAGGTGAAATCATTGTAAATGCCCCAGCTCCATTGGGATCCTTAGGAGAGGAAGCAGCAGAAGGTAGAAATAAAATATACAGAAGGGATAGAAGAGAACACGCCCGTAAAATGTCACGAGAATTCAATATTAAAGACATTTTTATGAGAGCATTACAATCATCCGATCCATACATTTCAACAATATCTCTGGCTAAATCGTTGAAAAATAAAAAACAAATTCCATACCCAGACGCAGTAAAAACATTCTTCGTAGATTACAGCTCCTCAAATAGTAACAGTCCCTTGCCAATTCAAACCCAAGAAGATGATGGTACAAGTTCAGAATATTCAGATAGTAGCTCTTCGTTAGGAGACGTTATGTCCGCGTTAGATGCTTTGAATATCAATTATATTCCAGATGACAATATTTTGAATGGAAGTTTGTAGTAAATTTAGTTTGTTTTATATCAAACTTTAAAAAATCTTTAAGTTAGTATAAAAAAAAAATTAAAAAATAATGCACCCATAGAAAATTCCAAAAATATGAGGTTTTTGCAGCGCCACCTGGCGGGATTGTCCCGAAACATCATAATTTCGTGTAATATAATAGTATTACACGATATTACAATGAAAAAATTGCAAAACATTTGATTCTGAATTTTATCCCGGCAATTTGCTCTTTTCGCTCCATAGTGGAGTGCCATCAATACTTCGAGAAAAGGCACTGTCTCCTTCCACGTGGCCTAGTGACTTTGTCTACCGTGAATTTGAGCAGAGAGAGCGACCTCAAAGCACTTTTCATCCTGCGAGCACACGTGATGTTAACCACTCCAGCCTACAAGAAGAACTGAACTCGAATAGTGCGATTATGCCAAGCACAACATCCTCGTCTGCTGATTCTCTTTCACCTTCTCTCCGACCACCGCCGTCTGTTTAGCAAGTGGAATGACCTCTCTATATTTTACCAAAACGTTCGTGGACTGCGATCAAAATGCTCAGCTGTGTATGCATATTCAACCACCTCTAACTACGATGTCATTGCACTCACCGAAACCTGGCTCGATGAGGCCATTCCGTCTGCTTTGCTGTTCGACGACAACTACACTATTTACAGACTAGATCGCAACGTCAAAAATAGTAACAAACTCAGGGGTGGTGGTGTTTTGATTGCTGTTGCATCTAAGCATCGATCATCGCTTTGTTCTTCACCAGATAATATAGAACAAATATGGGTGAACATATACTTGCGACGATCCACTGTTACTATCGGAACTGTATACCTCCCTCCAGATCAGAACAACAAACCGACAGTGATAGAGTCTTTAACAAACTCGTTAGACACAATAACTGGTAACAATAGACACAATAACCGGAACTCCAACATGTACGTTGTGCTTGGAGATTTCAACTTCCCCTCTCTATCGTGGGTTACCGATAATTACGGCTTGCCCCAGCTGAACTATACTGCATCACGTGTCACACCAGGATGCCAAGCAATAATAGACGCAATAAACTATGCAGGACTCAACCAGATAAATCAAATCCGCAATAGTAGCAACTGCATGCTGGATCTTGCTTTTGTGTGCAATAACGTGGTTAACTTTGGTTACTCACTGACTGAATCACCTTTTCCTGTAGTAGACGCTGATACCTACCATCCACCGCTTGAACTACTGCTACACTACCCATCGCCTGAAGCTGAGCCGCCAGTTCCCTCACGAATAGACACACATGACTATGCTCATCGATTTGATTTTAAAAAGACCAACTTCGCACGACTAAAGGAGCTTCTCGAGAGCACTGACTGGACCATGATTGAGTCAGTACCCGATGTAAACCTGGCTGTTGATAAATTTAATAACATATTGATGGGTTATCTCACACGCTGCTGTCCCCAACGAATCAGGAGGCGTGGTCCCCCGTGGTCAACGCGCCAGCTTCAGGAACTGAAACGTGTGAAAGCTACTTGCTATCGTAGCTATAGAAAAAAAATGACCCACTATGCAAAAATGAGACACATTATGGCACATAACCTGTATCGACGACTGAACAAAATATTGCATGATCAGTATGTGAGAAGGATTCAGGAGAACCTGAGAAGTAACCCACGCCAATTCTGGAGCTATGTAAACTCGAGGCGCGTTAATACCCGAATACCTCAGCTCATAACGTACAATGGCTCAGTTTCCGCTAATGACCAAGAGTCCTGTAATCTCTTTGCAGACCGTTTTAGAAATCAGTTCTCAAGTGGAGTTAGTTACGACATGCCTCGTTTGAATGCCGCAGTTGCAAATGTTCCGCGTGAATTAGTCAACTTTACTCCATCTGATATTGATGTGTCGGTCGAATCGGTAAAAAAAGCGATTAATACGATAAAGCAATCATTGAGGCCAGGACCTGATGGTGTACCGTCAACGATATTAAAAAAATGCAGTGCCTCTCTCGCAATGCCTCTGTCCAAGATATTTTCCATGTCGCTTGAACAGGGTACGTTCCCTTTTGCGTGGAAATTTTCTTGGATGTTTCCTATTCATAAGAAAGGCGACAAAAAGCATGCTGAGAACTACAGAGGCATAACTTCTCTGTGCGCCTGCTCAAAAGTATTCGAGGTGATTGTCCATCGTGATCTTCTGAATTGCTGCCGGGATGTCATCAGCAGGCGCCAACATGGTTTCTATCCGCGAAGATCTGTAACAACAAATCTGCTTGAATTTGTCACCGTGTGCCATGAAACTTTCGCGTGCGGACTCCAACTGGATGCTGTATACACGGACCTAAAAGCGGCCTTTGACCGTGTGAATCATTCATTACTGCTGGCTAAACTGCAGAGGCTGGGTGTGTCACCATCGCTGGTTGAGTGGTTCAGCTCTTATCTCCACGATCGTCGCTACTCCGTGCAGATAGGTGATGTGTTCTCCAATGTGTTTGAAGGTACTTCTGGCGTACCACAAGGGAGCAATCTTGGTCCTCTGCTGTTTTCAATATTTTTTAATGACGTGACTACTGTGATTCCCGAAAAGGCTTGCTTAATGTATGCAGATGACCTAAGGATTTATCTGCCAAATGAGACTGAAATGGACTGCGATACTTTGCAAACATTCTGTGATAACTTTAGTGATTGGTGCCATCTAAACGACCTAAGTATTTCAACTGAAAAGTGTTGTGTGTTAACTTATCATAGAATAGACAAACCTGTCGTTCATAATTACAAAATCATGGGTACCGATATTGCTCGCGTAACCGAGGTCCGCGATCTCGGAGTTTACCTAGACAGTAAGTTAACGTTCAATGTGCACTACAAGAAAATAATAGATAAAGCTACGAGGTTGCTAGGATTTGTTTGCAAGCAGTGTCAGGAATTCACAGATCCTACATGTGTAAAAGCGTTATATGTCAGTCTGGTCCGCTCAATCTTAGAGTTCAATAGCGTCATTTGGTCTCCGTCTACCGATTATTGGACACATAGAATAGAGGCAGTTCAGCGTAGGCTTACTTGTGTCGCGTTACGACTTTTCTCTCGATCTGTATCGTTTCGACTTGACTATCGTACACGTTGCTTGTTATTAGGTTTACAATCCCTTGACCACAGGCGTAAAGTTGCGCAATGCGTATTCATTGGTAAACTTTTGACAGGAGAGATTGACGCCCCTGATTTGCTGGCTAGAATTAACATATATGCTCCTGCTAGAATTATAAGAAATAGACAATTTTTAGCACCTCAACTACGTAGGCGATTATACAGCCATAACGAACCTCTGTTAGTGATGATGCGAAACTTTAATAATTACTATGAGTACTTTGACTTTAACTCCTCTATGTTACGCTTTAAAAATGAATTGCTGCTTCTTTACGCTAGAGTTAGTCCTTAGTATTAAGCTCAGTGTCCAGGCCGTGATGTTGGCCACACACTTTATAAGGAAATAAATAAATAAATAAATAAATAAATAAATAAATAAATAAATAAATAAGAAAAAAGATACTTTTTTTCGCCTATTTTTTCGACTCCTGGGGTTACTATTTTTTCTCCATTTTTTCGACTCCTGGGGCTTAATTTTTCAAGAAAAAAGTTATTTTTTTTCTCCAATTTTTTCGACTCCTGGGGCTTAATTTTTCAAGAAAAAAGTTACTTTTTTTCGCCATTTTTTTCAACTCCTGGGGCTAAATTTTTCAAGAAAAGAGATACTTTTTTTCGCCAATTTTTTCGACTCCTGGGGCTAAATTTTTCTCGAAAAAAGTTATTTTTTTTCGCCAATTTTTTCGACTCCTGAGGCTAAATTTTTCAAGAAAAAAAGATTCTTTTTTTCGCCATTTTTTCGACTCCTGGGGCTAAATTTTAGACGAAAAAAGTTACTTTTTTTCGCCATTTTTATCGACTCCTGGGGCTTAATTTTTCTCGAAAAAAGTTACTTTTTTTCACCATTTTTTTCGACTCTTGAGGCTAAATTTTTCTCGAAAAAAGTTACTTTTTTTCGCCATTTTTTTCGACTCCTGGGGCTACATTTTTCTCGAAAAAAGTTAAGCCTCACGGCCACGAGAGGCGAAAAACTTTTTCGGCACTCACTTTTTCACGACAATGAGTGCCGAAAAAGTTTTTCAAAATCTGTGGATGGACCACGAAAATGGTAGCGAAAAAAGGGTGAAAATGTTTTGACAGCTCAAATCTAAGCAAACCGTTTTGCCGTGGTGCGTATTATCACCGAGTCTACCAAATATTTAACGTTTATTTGATAACGTAATCAAAGAATTATCAATTTTATCTAAAATCTTATGATAAAAGACAGTGTTGTGAGTGTCCTACCATAAAGAGCCCGGCCACGGTAAATGTCGTGAAAACGGTGTTGAAGCGAAAAAAATCCGGTTTTTTTCGGGTGAAAATTATTTTTTAGCTGTCGTGGCCGTGAGGCTTTACATTTTTTCGCCATTTTTTTCGACTCCTGGGAATACATTTTTCTCGAAAAAAGTTATTTTTTGTCGCCAATTTTTTCGACTCCTGGGGCTAAATTTTTCAAGAAAAAAGATACTTTTTTTCGCCAATTTTTTCGAATCCTGAGGCTAAATTTTTCAAGAAAAAAGTTACTTTTTTCGCATTTTTTTCGACTCCTGAGGCTAAATTTTTCAAGAAAAAAGTTACTTTTTTTCGCCATTTTTTTCCACTCCTGAGGTTTAATTTTTTTCGAAAAAAGATACTTTTTTTCGCCAATTTTCGACTCCTGGGGCTACATTTTTCTCGAAAAAAGTTACTTTTTTTCGCCATTCTTTACGACTCCTGGGGCTAAATTTTTCTCGACAAAAGTTATTTTTTTTCTCAATTTTTTTCGACTCCTGGGGCTAAATTTTTCAAGAAAAAAGTTATTTTTTTCGCCAATTTTTTCGACTCCTGGGGCTAAATTTTTCTTGAAAAAAAGTTACTTTTTTTCGCCAATTTTTTCGACTCCTGAGGCAAAATTTTTCAAGAAAAAAGTTACTTTTTTTCGCTATTTTTTTCGACTCCTGAGGCTTAATTTTTCAAGAAAAAAGTTACTTTTTTTCGCCAATTTTTTCGACTCCTGGGGCTAAATTTTTCTCGAAAAAAGTAACTTTTTTTCGCCATTCTTTTCGACTCCTGGGGCTACATTTTTCTCAACAAAAGTTATTTTTTCACGCCAATTTTTTCGACTCCTGGGGCTAAATTTTTCTCGAAAAAAAGTTACTTTATTTCGCCAATTTTTTCGACTCCTGAGGCTTAATTTTTCAAGAAATAAGTTATTTTTTTCGCCAATTTTTTCGACTCTTGGGGCTAAATTTTTCTCGAAAAAAGTTTTTTTTTTCTCCATTTTTTTCGACTCCTGGGGCTAAATTTTTCAAGAAAAAAGTTATTTTTTTTCTCTATTTTTATCGGCTCCTGAGGCTTAATTTTTCTCGAAAAAAGTTACTTTTTTTCGCCATTTTTTTCGACTCCTGAGGCTAAATTTTTCAAGAAAAACGTTACTTTTTTTCGCCATTTTTTTCGACTCCTGGTGCTAAATTTTTCTCGAAAAAAAATATTTTGTTTCGCCAATTTTTTCGACTCCTGAGGCTAAATTTTTCAAGAAAAAAGTTATTTGTTTTCGCTATTTTTTTCGACTCCTGAGGCTAAATTTTTCAAGAAAAAAGTTACTTTTTTTCGCCATTCTTTTCGACTCCTGGGGCTACATTTGTCTCAACAAAAGTTATTTTCTTACGCCAAGTTTTTCGACTCCTGGGGCTAAATTTTTCTCGAAAAAAAGTTACTTTTTTTCGCCAATTTTTTCGACTCCTGAGGCCTAATTTTTCAAGAAATAAGTTATTTTTTTTCGCCAATTTTTTCGACTCCTGGGGCTAAATTTTTCTCGAAAAAAGTTATTTTTTTTCACCAATTTTTTCGACTCCTGGGGCTAAATTTTTCAAGAAAAAAGTTATTTTTTTTCTCTATTTTTATCGGCTCCTGAGGCTTAATTTTTCTCGAAAAAAGTTACTTTTTTTCGCCATTTTTTTCGACTCCTGAGGCTAAATTTTTCAAGAAAAACGTTACCTTTTTTCGCCATTTTTTTCGACTCCTGGTGCTAAATTTTTCACGAAAAAAAATATTTTGTTTCGCCAATTTTTTCGACTCCTGAGGCTAAATTTTTCAAGAAAAAAGTTATTTTTTTTCGCCATTTTTTTCGACTCCTGAGGCTAAATTTTTCTCGAAAAAAGTTACTTTTTTTCGCCATTCTTTTCGACTCCTGGGGCTACATTTGTCTCAACAAAAGTTATTTTCTTACGCCAAGTTTTTCGACTCCTGGGGCTAAATTTTTCTCGAAAAAAAGTTACTTTTTTTCGCCAATTTTTTCGACTCCTGAGGCCTAATTTTTCAAGAAATAAGTTATTTTTTTTCGCCAATTTTTTCGACTCCTGGGGCTAAATTTTTCTCGAAAAAAGTTATTTTTTTTCACCAATTTTTTCGACTCCTGGGGCTAAATTTTTCTCGAAAAAAGTTATTTTTTTCGCCAATTTTTTCGACTCCTGGGGCTTAATTTGTCTCGAAAAAAGTTATTTTTTTCTCCATTTTTTTCGACTCCTGGGGCTAAATTTTTCTCGAAAAAAGTTATTTTTTTTCGCCAATTTTTTCGACTCCTGAGGCTAAATTTTTCAAGCACAAAAATTTTTTTTTCGCCAATTTTTTCGACTCCTGGGGCTTCATTTTTCTCGAAAAAAGTTACTTTTTTTCGCCAATTTTTTCGACTCCTGAGGCTAAATTTTTCAAAACAAAAATTACTTTTTTTCGCCAATTTTTTCGACTCCTGGGGCTAAATTTTTCAAGCAAAAAGATTCTTTTTTTCGCCATTTTTTTCGACTCCTGAGGCTAAATTTTTCAAGAAAAAAGTTACTTTTTTTCGCCATGTTTTTCGACTCCTGAGGCTTAATTTTTCAAGAAAAAAGTAATTTTTTTTCGCCATTTTTTACGACTCCTGAGCTTAAATTTTTCAAGAAAAACGTTCAAGAAAAACGTCGACTCCTGGGGCTAAATTTTTCTCGAAAAAAGTTATGTTTTTTCGCCAATTTTTTCGACTCCTGGGGCTAAATTTTTCTCGAAAAAAGTAACTTTTTTTCGCCATTTTTATCTACTCCTTTGGCTAAATTTTTCACGAAAAAAAGTTATTTATTTTCGCCAATTTTTTCGACTCCTGGGGCTAATTTTTTCAAGAAAAAAGTTACTTTTTTTCGCCAATTTTTCGACTCCTGGGGCTAAATTTTTCAAGAAAAAAGTTACTATTTTTTCTCCATTTTTTTCGACTCCTGGGGCTAAATTTTTCAAGAAAAAAGTTATTTTTTTTCTCCATTTTTTTCGACTCCTGAGGCTAAATTTTTCAAGAAAAACGTTTCTTTTTTTCGCCATTTTTTTCGACTCCTGAGGCTAAATTTTTCTCGAAAAAAGTTACTTTTTTTCGCCATTTTTTTCGACTCCTGGGGCTAAATTTTTCACGAAAAAAGTTATTTTTTTTCGCCATTTTTTTCGACTCCTGGGGCTTAATTTTTCTCAAAAAAAGTTATTTTTTTTTCGCCATTTTTTTCGACTCCTCGGGCTACATTTTTCTCGAAAAAAGTCATTTGTTTTCGCCAATTTTTTCGACTCCTGGGGCTGAATTTTTCTCGAAAAAAAGTTACTGTTTTTCGCCAATGTTTTCGACTACTGAATCTTAATTTTTCAAGAAAAAAGTTACTTTTTTTCGCCATTTTTTTCGACTCCTGGGGCTAAATTTTTCAAGAAAAAAGTTACTTTTTTTTGCCAATTTTTTCGACTCCTGGGGCTAAATTTTTCTCGAAAAAAGTTACTTTTTTTCGCCATTTTTTTCGACTCCTGGGGCTAAATTTTTCTCGAAAAAAGTTATTTTTTTTCGCCAATTTTTTCGACTCCTGGGGCTAAATTTTTCTCGAAAAATGATACTTTTCTTCGCCAATTTTTTCGACTCCTGTGGCTAAATTTTTCAAGAAAAAAGTAACTTTTTTTCGCCAATTTTTTCGACTCCAGGGGCTAAATTTTTCAAGAAAAAGAACCTTTTTTTCGCCATTTTTTTCGACTCCTGGGGTTATATTTTTCAAGAAAAAAGTTACGTTTTTTCGCCATGTTTTACGACTCATGAGGCTAGATTTTTCAAGAAAACAGTTACTTTTTTTCGCCATTTTGTTCGACTCCTGGGGCTAAATTTTTCTCAAAAAAAGTTACTTTTTTTCGCCAATTTTTTCGACTCCTGAGGCTTAATTTTTCAAGAAAAACGTTACTTTTTTTCGCCATTTTTTTCGACTCCTGGAGCTTAATTTTTCTCGAAAAAAGTTACTTTTTTTCGCCAGTTTTTTCGACTCCTGAGGCTAAATTTTTCAAGAAAAACGTAACCTTTTTTCGCCATTTTTTTCGACTCCTGGTGCTAAATTTTTCTCGAAAAAAAATATTTTGTTTCGCCAATTTTTTCGACTCCTGAGGCTAAATTTTTCAAGAAAAAAGTTATTTTTTTTCGCTATTTTTTTCGACTCCTGAGGCTAAATTTTTCAAGAAAAAAGTTACTTTTTTTCGCTTATTTTGTCGACTCCTGGGGCTAAATTTTTCTCGAAAAAAGTTACTTTTTTTCGCCATTCTTTTCGACTCCTGGGGCTAAATTTTTCTCGAAAAAAGTTACTTTTTTTCGCCATTTTTATCTACTCCTTTGACTAAATTTTTCACGAAAAAAAGTTATTTATTTTCGCCAATTTTTTTGACTCCTGGTTCTAATTTTTTCAAGAAAAAAGTTACTTTTTTTCGCCAATTTTTTCGACTCCTGGGGCTAAATTTTTCAAGAAAAAAGTTACTATTTTTTCTCCATTGTTTTCGACTCCTGGGGCTAAATTTTTCAAGAAAAAAGTTATTTTTTTTCTACAATTTTTTCGACTCCTGAGGCTAAATTTT
>NW_026690111.1:0-20472 GCF_943734765.1 Anopheles ziemanni
AACACCGACGTGTCCCATCGTCGACTCGGCCTCGGGGGTGGTTGGTCTGCTCTAACCGAACGGCGCGTTGGTGCTGCGGGGATGCCCACGGTGTAGAACAGCGGCTGATGGTCGCTCGCTGTGTAATCCTGCAGGACGACCCAGTCCTCCCCGCCCGCGATGCTCCTGGACGCCAGACTGATATCATTCACCACCGGGGGGGCAACGGCACTCCCCGTGAAGGTCGGTGTCCGTCCGCGGTTCAGCACCCGTAATGATAACAGCTCCGCAAGGGCGATGATTTCGTGTCCCCGGTTGTTGGTGGATTGGCGGCCCCACTCGACCGCGGCCGCGTTGAAATCGCCGGCCAGGACCACCCGCTGCCGTCCATGTGCTGCTATCTGCACCGCCTCCATTAGTACTCTGAACCGGGGGAGATCCCAGGATGGTGGGGCGTAACAGCTAATAAAGGTGATGCCGTTCACCTCCACCGCCACCATCCCTTCCGCGACGCTCACCACTCGCTGGATCGGGAATCTCCCCAGTGCGACGACCGCTGTTCTTGTTGCGGGATCAAAGACCCAGTTGCCGTTGTTCGCTGGAACGCGGTGATAGTCGGACAAAAGTGCCACGTCCGCACCACGTTCGCGGGCCAACTGGGTCAGTAGATCCTGGGCCATCGCACTCCGTCTTAAATTCTGCTGCAGTACTACGTTGAATTCTGACGGCGGTTCATGCACTTTTCTGTGCCGGTAGCATGCGGTCCTCCGCACACCAGGCACTTCACTGGATTGCTGCAGCCTGCAGCCTTGTGGCCCTGCCCACCGCACCGACGGCACAGTGCGGAACGGTCTGGACCGGGGCAGGAGCGCGCAATGTGCCCGCGAAGCAGGCAGCGGTGGCAGCGCATCTCTTCAACTGGCCTGGCTGGGGCGAAGTCAACCCAGCAGCTACTGTATCCAAAGACCAGGCGGTTTCCTACCAGCGCGTTGGCAATCCGCCTTGGCAGCCTGACGAACGCCCGCTGATCGCCCTGGTAAAATCGCCGGAGGGTGACACATTCCGCGCTGACCTTCTCGCCGAACTGTTTTGAGATGGCCCTCGCGACATCCTCGCGCTCGGCCAACATGTCTACTCCTTTGAACGTTACCACGGCCGTGTCGAGCCGAAGATGGACCTCGCTGCCCTCTGGTGCTGCTGCTCGTACCCGCTCGAACACCGCCTGGGCGTCCGCCTTCCTCTTGAGGGTCATGGTCAGGTTATTGGCTGCAGTGCGCTCTCCGCGCTGGACCTTATCCGCGACATCTTCTAGAGCTCGGACCTTGACGAACACGTCCCGGTAGCTAACCCCCGCTGGCGGGCAGACTGTGATGACGTCCGGTCTTCCTTTGGTCATCGCTGGCCTCGGGGGTCGACAATCGCCCTGCGGGCGTGTGACTGGAACTGCTCCTGCTTGCGGCCTAGTCGTTCCATTTCCCACTACCGTCTCGGCGAACGAACGCCTGTCGCTGGGAATCTCGGTCCTCTTGCCCATGTTGGCCTTGGGATTCTCCTTGTTGACCCGAGACTCCTCTCGCTGCTTATTGTAGATCGGGCGACCTTTCTTGTCTACTGTCCGGAAGCCCTCGTCCTGCTGCTGCTGCTGCCTTTGCTGCTGTTGCTGCCCCCCCTGCCGCTGCGACTGCTGCTGCTTCTGCCCCTGCTGCCGCTGTGACTGCTGCTGTGGCTTCGAATGCTGCTGCTGCTGTGCTCGCGGTGGCAGTGACACTGTCTCTTTGACCTCATTCCTGATGCTGCTGCTCAGTTGTTTGGGCTTTGGTTTTTCTCCCATGGCCTCGCGAACCATTTCCCTAATGTTCTTTCGACCCTCTTCCACCAGTTGGGCCTGCTGGATGGCTTGGGCGGCTTGGGCTTCCAGGAGCCTCTCTACCTTGGCCATTAACTCTGCTACCTGGGCTTGCAGTGCCGCGTTTTGCGCCGTCAGGGCCTTGATGGTTTCGGCCATTGCGGCCATTCCAGCGCTCTGCGTGTTATTCTCCGAGGGGTCTTTCCCTCCCGATGCCTCTTGGAGCTGCGGGACCTGCTGCTCCTGAACCAAAGAATTGGTTGCTGCGGGCGTCGATACCGTCGAGCAGTTTTCCGCTACCGGGGAAGCCACAGGAGTTGCGCTTGACTTCGCCGATGTTTCTAGCTCCTTCTCCACGTCTCCGATGAACATTATTAGGTTTTCCTCGAACGGAAGCCTGCTGCTCGAGGAGCGCGCGCGCGGCCGCGGCGTCCGTTGCGGCGGCGGCGTCCGTTCCACCCTTTTCGTCCTAGTTGTTGCGCATGCAGCTTCCACTTCGGCCGCCTCGGCATTCTCTACCGCCGAGCTGCGGCCCGTGGCTGGGCCAGCTCGCAGTGTCTTTTTCGGTGTCTTGTCAAGCATGGTGATGAGTAGATGGGGGCGGGGGGACTTAGATGGAATGATCGACCCCTACCCCGCTAGACTTCCTACCATTGTCGAAACTCTCTCCGTTGTGACGCTTGCAGTTAGCCAATGCCGGCAGTGTTGATGAGATGCAATCGCTAACCCGCTCACCTAAATCCGGTCGCCTGATGAGATGCAATCGCTAACGCTCACCTATATCCGGTCGCCTGATGATATGCAATAACTAATCTCCTCAATCCGGACGCCTGATGAGATGTAATCTGCAACGCTCAGCCAAGTAAATCCTCTACCCCGCTCGTTCGAATCCGGTCGCCTGGTGAGATGCAATCCGCAACCCCTTTCCACTTGACCGGGCGCTATGGTTTCCCGGGACACTCCTGATGTGGCACCTACAGTTAGGCAATGCCGCTCTCCCGTCGCCTGATGAGCTGCAATCGCCTACCCGCTCACCTAAATCCGGTCGCCTGATGAGATGCAATCGCTAACCCGCTCTCCTGAATCCGGACGCCTGATGGGATGCAATCTGCAACGCTCGGCCAGATGAATCCGCTACCCCGCTCGTCCAAATCCGATCGCCTGATCGGCTGCAATCCGCAACTCCTTTTCCACTTGACCGGGCGCTATGGTTTCCCGGGACACTCCTGATGTGGCGCCTACAATTAGGCAATGCCGCTCTCCGGTCGCCTGATGAGATGCAATCGCGAGCCCGCTCACCTAAATCCGGTCGCCTGATGTGATGCAATCGCTAACCCGCTCTCCTGGATCCTGACGCCTGATGAGATGCAATCTGCAACGCTCGGCCGCTTGACTCCCGTCCCGCGGGGTTTCCGCCACTCAACGCTAGGGGCGCTTTTCGGTGGCTGACTCTTAGCGGAGACACCTTCCTGAAACGGTCCAACCGGTTCGCCCGATTCACTCACACACACACATTCGCAGTCGACCGTTGGCTCTTGGCCAGCTGATTTCCTGGCCTGCCTCACGCTTTGCACGGCCCTGGTCACTCGCTCTCTCCCCTTATTCTCTTGTTGCTGAACACTATGGTCTCTCTCCCCTCTTCCCTCCTTCTTCACCCGACAACTATCATTCAAGTGTTGCACACACGCACGCACAATCTACTTTTGGAAGTCTAGACACACTCCTTTCTCTCTCCCCTCTTCCCTCCTTCTTCACCCGACAACTATCATTCAAGTGTTGTACACACGCACTTGTGGGTTCACATAAACGTTCTACTTTTGGCTCAGGGCCAAACCAACCTTTTCGTTCTCTTGTCGCCGAACACTCCTTTCTCTCTCCCCTCTTCCCTCCTTCTTCACCCGACAACTATCATTCAAGCGTTGTACACACGCACGCACAATCTACTTTTGGAAGTCTAGACACGGAAAAGTGTTGCACACACGCACGTGCCCGCTCGCACGCACATTCTACTTCTAGCACACGGCTGAACCAAACCAACCTTTTCGTTCTCTTGTCGCCTCACACTCCTTTCTCTCTCCCCTCTTCCCTCCTTCTTCACCCGACAACTATCATTTAAGTGTTGTACACACGCACGTACAATCTACTTTTGGAAGTCTAGACACTTTTCGTTCTCTTGTCGCCGAACACTCCTTTCTCTCCCCTCTTCCCTCCTTCTTCACCCGACAACTATCATTCAAGTGTTGTACACACGCACTTGTGGGTTCACATAAGCGTTCTACTTTTGGCTCAGGGCCAAACCAACCTTTTCGTTCTCTTGTCGCCTCACACTCCTTTCTCTCTCCCCTCTTCCCTCCTTCTTCACCCGACAACTATCATTCAAGCGTTGTACACACGCACGCACAGTCTACTTTTGGAAGTCTAGACACATTCCTTTCTCTCTCCCCTCTTCCTTCCTTCTTCACCCGACAACTATCATTCAGGCGTTGTACACACGCACGCACAATCTACTTTTGGAAGTCTAGACACGAAAAAGTGTTGCACACACGCACGTGCCCGCTCGCATGCACATTCTACTTTTAGCACACGGCCGAACCAGACCAAACTTTCCGTTCTCTTGTCGCCTCACACTCCTTTCTCTCTCCCCTCTTCCCTCCTTCTTCACCCGACAACTGTCATTTAAGTGTTGTACACACGCGCGTACAATCTACTTTTGGAAGTCTAGACACTTTTCGTTCTCTTGTCGCCGAACACTCCTTTCTCTCCCCTCTTCCCTCCTTCTTCACCCGACAACTATCATTCAAGTGTTGTACACACGCACTTGTGGGTTCACATAAACGTTCTACTTTTGGCTCAGGGCCAAACCAACCTTTTCGTTCTCTTGTCGCCTCACACTCCTTTCTCTCTCCCCTCTTCCCTCCTTCTTCACCCGACAACTATCATTCAAGCGTTGTACACACGCACGCACAGTCTACTTTTGGAAGTCTAGACACGAAAAAGTGTTGCACATTCAAGCGTTGCACACACGCACGCACAATCTACTTTTGGAAGTCTAGACACGAAAAAGTGTTGCACACACGCACGTGCCCGCTCGCACGCACATTCCACTTTTAGCACACGGCTCAGCCGAACCAAACCATACTTTCCGTTCTCTCTCTCTCTGAACGTTTCGCGTTTTTCTCCCTCTCTTCGGGCCGAAGCCGCGGAGCGAACTCGCTCACTCTCACTTTTCAGGCGTTGAAGTTGCCACTCTTCATTGCCTTACTCTCTTTTCTCTCTCTGCCGTTTTACGCTTTGGAACTTCTCTCGAAAATTACTCAATTACTCACAATAACTCTCCGTTAGCGGAGCTCGACCTGAACACGTCCGTTCACCACGAGCGCTCGATTGCAACTGCAAGCTCCATTTCATTGTGGTGCCCTTCCGTCAATTCCTTTAAGTTTCAACTTTGCAACCATACTTCCCCCGGAACCTGACTTTGGTTTCCCGGAAGCTACTGAGAGCACCTGGTTGTAGCGTCTCCCAATTGCTAGTTGGCATCGTTTACGGTTAGAACTAGGGCGGTATCTAATCGCCTTCGATCCTCTAACTTTCGTTCTTGATTAAAGAAAGCATCCTTGACAAATGCCTTCGCTTTAGTTAGTCTTACGACGGTCTACGAATTTCACCTCTCGCGCCGTAATACTAGTGTCCCCAACTACTTCTGTTAATCATTACCTCCGGTCTGAGTACAAACCAATGAAAGATTAGACCAAGGTCGTATTCCATTATTCCATGCAAGATTATTCTAGGGCGTTTGGGCACCCTGCTTTAAGCACTCTAATTTGTTCAAGGTAAACGTGAGCGGTCGAGCTCTATGTTACACTTGCACCCGTTGAAGGGCACACCATGACACAGACTTGGTGCCCTACCACACCATTGAGTCGCAACCAGATTCCGACTTGGCCCACCGACCACGGGTTGACCGGGTCGGCGGAGCCGGACTGTGTTGGACAAGTATCAACTTCGAACGTTTTAACCGCAACAATTTTAATATACGCTAGTGGAGCTGGAATTACCGCGGCTGCTGGCACCAGACTTGCCCTCCACTTGATCCTCGTAGAAGGATTTATGCTCTACTCATTCCAATTATGAAACATCATTAAAGAGTTTCATATTGTTATTTCTCGTCACTACCTCCCCGTCCCGGGATTGGGTAATTTACGCGCCTGCTGCCTTCCTTGGATGTGGTAGCCATTTCTCAGGCTCCCTCTCCGGAATCGAACCCTGATTCCCCGTTACCCGTTGCAACCATGGTAGTCCTCTATACTACCATCCATAGTTGATAGGGCAGATATTTGCGAGATCTGTCGTCGGTGCGAGACCATACGATCAGCATCATTATCCAGACTTCAACTCAATGACACGGAGAACCCGCGATTGGTTTGACTAATAAGTGCACCAGTTCCCGCGAGGGTCCTGGCATGTTGCATGTATTAGCTCTAGATTTTCCACAGTTATCCAAGTAACTAGGTTGATGATCTCGTAAATTATAGCTGTTATACTGAGCCTTATGCGGTTTCACATTAAATCTGTTTGTACTTAGACATGCATGGCTTAACCTTTGAGACGAGCGTATATTACTGGTAGGATCAACCAGAATTCCGACTTTGCGTTCGAATGTTCATTGTCCCATTGCACCCGGAGGAGCAAACACCACGTTCTATATGTTGTCAAGTCCGGTAGCACACGGGAGGCGAGCCCCCGTGCGAACCTCATTGCCCTCGTATCACACACACCCGATGCACCGGACAGGCACTTGAGCGGCATTCGACTCCGCTAAGCGCACGTGCGCCCGATTGTGCATGCGCTGACGGGGCCTTCATACCCCTACCACAGCGACCTTATGCCAAACTTCCATGAATACTTAGGTGAGCTGACAAGGGCCTTCATTTCCCTACCATCAACTAAAGGACACGCTAGGCGCGTCCGATCATTGCAACTGCGGGGCTTTCATACCCCAATCACCACAGTACGCAATTCACCAGAGTTTAATCACAACCCCCCCGGACATGGCACACTATTAACTTGCAACAAAACTTAGTGTGTGCCGGGCACATCGGTTCCACAAAATCATTCCCGATGTACCCCAATTGGGGTTGTGAACGCATCCATGGTCCTCTGACACACCCAACCAAGCGTGGATACTACATACCTCAAACACCCAGTACACTAACAGACAAATCAATATATGGTTGCTTTCCCCCAGACATTTGCCAATCACTTGGCACCCGGACGGGAACTCGCTCCTGATTGCGCCAATGCCACCCATTTGCCAAGAGCGAGTTCTGTATGTAGATTTCATTTGGAAAGACAACCGTGTACTGGATATTCTATCCGACGATTACAGATGACGAGTACGAGACTCGACTACACTCACGGATAATACATTTTGGGTCGAGATTGCTTTCGGGGTTTTCGATTGGTCTTGCGCTTGTAAACGTATAACTTTGACTTGTGGTAACTTCGGTATGTTAGTCGATCACGTGGATGTGAACTGGTTAGGGTGAGCAATCTGTTCACTTGCACTCTGGGTAGGAATAGGTGAGCGCTATAGGTTAAGATCATTGTATGGTTCCATCGTGATGACTTTCGCTAGATAGTAGGATGTTTGGATAGTTATAACGTTTTTGGCCATTTGTTCATAGTGTTCGGTTCATTGAGGAATTCGATTGGTCTTTGCTTCACACACGTGGTCGATCACTTGGATGTGAACTAGGGTGAGAATAAGGTGTTCACTAGTGCTCTTAGGTTTTGGATCAGTACTGAGCACTTGATTGGTTTCGCATAATATGTATCCATAGTGATGACTCTTTCCAGCTTAAGATTTCGTGACCGGTTTCGAATCCTTCCCACGTTCGCTTTTACTTGGTTAGGTTTTCGAGTGTAGATTTGAAAGCAATCTCATGTATGTATCCCATCTGATATAAGCCACTGACAGTTCATGTCACCTCGTTCAACTCTCGCTGGGTCACAGAAGTATGTTACTGCGCCCATTATCCCTACTCGGATAGGTTCGGTTCGTTCGTTTTATACTACGGTGAGTAAACTCAATTTGTGCATCGCATAGCCATGGAAAGCAAGCTTTCGCGGGCCTCTTCGACTGTTTTGATACGAGCTGTGCCCGTGATGCTTGTCATCCCAGGATACTAGACCCCTTTGGACGACCGCATGACCATCAGAAAGTAAATTCCACGTTCGATTTGGGGTGTGAACCCCGAACATAAAGTCTTTGTGTAGAACCACGAGGGCTCTATAGTACCGATTCTCTCGGTACGCTTGGTCCGTGTTCCTTTATGTTCGTACTCTTGTGTGTATAATATTCATGTTCGGTTTGGGATATTTGCTACTTTCACCAGGGTCCCGTTCTTCATACAAGTCTGCCTTGCTAATGTGGCAACTTTATAGTGTAGTTCTGACATCCCAATTTTGGGACTTAGCCGATTTTTCGTATATTTCCATATGACCCATAGGGTCCCTTTCTTCATACAAGCTTGCCTAGGGCGATCGGTCAAAACTTGTCTTACTATTCGATTGGTCTTCGCAGTTTCACCCTAGGCAATTCGCCTAGGTCTGTCTTCTTGAGGAGGCCAAAACCCGAAATAAGGAGGTCTGGCCGACCCTGAAACCTCCCCTGTCTTAACTACACTAACCCGATTTTTCAGGGTCCTCAGCGCCATACAACTTTGCCTAGGTCACTTATACTCTTGACTTAGGCCATCTGACTTGGTCCGTGTTTCTTCCTAGGGTTCACCTAGGTACTTTGCCTTGCTTGATGTGGTAACTTTTTAGTGTAGTTCTGACATCCCAATTTTGGGACTTAGCCGATTTTTCATGAATTTCCATATGACCCTAAGGGTCCCTTTCTTCATACAAGCTTGCCTAGGGCGATCGGTCAAAACTTGTCTTACTATTCGATTGGTCTTCGCAGTTTCACCCTAGGCAATTCGCCTAGGTCTGTCTTCTTGAGGAGGCCAAAACCCGAAATAAGGAGGTCCAGCCGACCCTGAAACCTCCCCTGTCTTAACTACACTAACCCGATTTTTCAGGGTCCTCAGCGCCATACAACTTTGCCTAGGTCAATTATACTCTTGACTTAAGCCATCTGACTTGGTCCGTGTTTCTTCCTAGGGTTCACCTAGGTACTTTGCCTTGCTTGATGTGGTAACTTTTTAGTGTAGTTCAGACATCCCAATTTTGGGACTTAGCCGATTTTTCATGTATTTCCATATGACCCGTAGGGTCCCTTTCTTCATACAAGCTTGCCTAGGGCGATCGGTCAAAACTTGTCTTACTATTCGATTGGTCTTCGCACTTTCACCCTAGGCAGTTTGCCTAGGTCTGTCTTCTTGAGGAGGCCAAAACCCGAAATAAGGAGGTTCAGCCGACCTAGAAACCTCCCCTGTCAGAACTACACTAACCAGATTTTTCAGGGTCCTCACCGTCATACAACTTTGCCTAGGTCACTTGTACTCTTGACTTAGGCCATCTGACTTGGTCCGTGTTTCTTCTTAGGGTTCACCTAGGTACTTTGCCTTGCTTGATGTGGTAACTTTTTAGTGTAGTTCTGACATCCCAATTTTGGGACTTAGCCGATTTTTCGTATATTTCCATATGACCCATAGGGTCCCTTTCTTCATACAAGCTTGCCTAGGGCGATCGGTCAAAACTTGTCTTACTATTCGATTGGTCTTCGCACTTTCACCCTAGGCAGTTTGCCTAGGTGTAGCTTCTTGAGGAGGTCAAAACCCAAAATAAGGAGGTTCAGCCGACCCAAAAACCTCCCCTGTCTGAACTACACTAACCCGATTTTTCAGGGTCCTCAGCGCCATACAACTTTGCCTAGGTCACTTGTACTCTTGACTTAGGCCATCTGACTTGGTCCGTGTTTCTTCTTAGGGTTCACCTAGGTACTTTGCCTTGCTTGATGTGGTAACTTTTTAGTGTAGTTCTGACATCCCAATTTTGGGACTTAGCCGATTTTTCGTATATTTCCATATGACCCATAGGGTCCCTTTCTTCATACAAGCTTGCCTAGGGCGATCGGTCAAAACTTGTCTTACTATTCGATTGGTCTTCGCACTTTCACCCTAGGCAGTTTGCCTAGGTGTAGCTTCTTGAGGAGGTCAAAACCCAAAATAAGGAGGTTCAGCCGACCCAAAAACCTCCCCTGTCTAAACTACACTAACCAGATTTTTCAGGGTCCTCACCGTCATACAACTTTGCCTAGGTCACTTGTTCTCTTGACTTAGGCCATCTGACTTGGTCCGTGTTTCTTGCTAGGGTTCACCTAGGTAGTTTGCCTTGCTTGATGTGGTAACTTTTTAGTGTAGTTCTGACATCCCAATTTTGGGACTTAGCCGATTTTTCATGTATTTCCATATGACCCTTAGGGTCCCTTTCTTCATACAAGCTTGCCTAGGGCGATCGGTCAAAACTTGTCTTACTATTCGATTGGTCTTCGCACTTTCACCCTAGGCAGTTTGCCTAGGTCTGTCTTCTTGAGGAGGCCAAAACCCGAAATAAGGAGGTTCAGCCGACCCAGAAACCTCCCCTGTCTGAACTACACTAACCCGATTTTTCAGGGTCCTCAGCGCCATACAACTTTGCCTAGGTCACTTGTACTCTTGACTTAGGCCATCTGACTTGGTCCGTGTTTCTTCCTAGGGTTCACCTAGGTACTTTGCCTTGCTTGATGTGGTAACTTTTTAGTGTAGTTCAGACATCCCAATTTTGGGACTTAGCCGATTTTTCATGTATTTCCATATGACCCATAGGGTCCCTTTCTTCATACAAGCTTGCCTAGGGCGATCGGTCAAAACTTGTCTTACTATTCGATTGGTCTTCGCACTTTCACCCTAGGCAGTTTGCCTAGGTGTAGCTTCTTGAGGAGGTCAAAACCCAAAATAAGGAGGTTCAGCCGACCCAAAAACCTACCCTGTCTAAACTACACTAACCAGATTTTTCAGGGTCCTCACCGTCATACAACTTTGCCTAGGTCACTTGTACTCTTGACTTAGGCCATGTGACTTGGTCCGTGTTTCTTCCTAGGGTTCACCTAGGTACTTTGCCTTGCTTGATGTGGTAACTTTTTAGTGTAGTTCAGACATCCCAATTTTGGGACTTAGCCGATTTTTCGTATATTTCCATATGACCCATAGGGTCCCTTTCTTCATACAAGCTTACCTAGGGCGATCGGTCAAAACTTGTCTTACTATTCGATTGGTCTTCGCACTTTCACCCTAGGCAGTTTGCCTAGGTGTAGCTTCTTGAGGAGGTCAAAACCCAAAATAAGGAGGTTCAGCCGACCCAAAAACCTACCCTGTCTAAACTACACTAACCAGATTTTTCAGGGTCCTCACCGTCATACAACTTTGCCTAGGTCACTTGTACTCTTGACTTAGGCCATCTGACTTGGTCCGTGTTTCTTCCTAGGGTTCACCTAGGTACTTTGCCTTGCTTGATGTGGTAACTTTTTAGTGTAGTTCAGACATCCCAATTTTGGGACTTAGCCGATTTTTCGTATATTTCCATATGACCCATAGGGTCCCTTTCTTCATACAAGCTTGCCTAGGGCGATCGGTCAAAACTTGTCTTACTATTCGATTGGTCTTCGCACTTTCACCCTAGGCAATTTTTAAAATCGATCGAAAATGTATGGACGGCGATCACAAAATTCGTCCGGAATTTTGTAAACGTGTTTTTTCGTTTTCTCGCGATTGCGGGCGAACCAAGCGACGGATCGAAAAAAACCCAAAAGTAAAATGTGTTTAAAAACCCGATTTCTACATTATTGCCGAAGACACCAAAGCGCTATCTCGAAATTTTAAAAATCGATCGAAAATGTATGGACGGCGATCACAAAATTCGTCCGGAATTTTGTAAACGTGTTTTTTCGTTTTCTCGCGATTGCGGGCGAACCAAGCGACGGATCGAAAAAAACCCAAAAGTAAAATGTGTTTAAAAACCCGATTTCTACATTATTGCCGAAGACACCAAAGCGCTATCTCGAAATTTTAAAAATCGATCGAAAATGTATGGACGGCGATCACAAAATTCGTCCGGAATTTTGTAAACGTGTTTTTTCGTTTTCTCGCGATTGCGGGCGAACCAAGCGACGGATCGAAAAAAACCCAAAAGTAAAATGTGTTTAAAAACCCGATTTCTACATTATTGCCGAAGACACCAAAGCGCTATCTCGAAATTTTAAAAATCGATCGAAAATGTATGGACGGCGATCACAAAATTCGTCCGGAATTTTGTAAACGTGTTTTTTCGTTTTCTCGCGATCGCGGGCGAACCAAGCGACGGATCGAAAAAAACCCAAAAGTAAAATGTGTTTAAAAACCCGATTTCTACATTATTGCCCAAGACACCAAAGCGCTATCTCGAAATTTTTAAAATCGATCGAAAATGTATGGACGGCGTTCACAAAATTCGTCCGGAATTTTGTAAACGTGTTTTTACGTTTTCTCTCAATTGCGGGCGAACCAAGCGACGGATCGAAAAAAACCCAAAAGTAAAATGTGTTTAAAAACCCGATTTCTACATTATTGCCGAAGACACCAAAGCGCTATCTCGAAATTTTAAAAATCGATCGAAAATGTATGGACGGCGATCACAAAATTCGTCCGGAATTTTGTGAACGTGTTTTTTCGTTTTCTCGCGATTGCGGGCGAACCAAGCGACGGATCGAAAAAAACCCAAAAGTAAAATGTGTTTAAAAACCCGATTTCTACATTATTGCCGAAGACACCAAAGCGCTATCTCGAAATTTTAAAAATCGATCGAAAATGTATGGACGGCGATCACAAAATTCGTCCGGAATTTTGTGAACGTGTTTTTTCGTTTTCTCGCGATTGCGGGCGAACCAAGCGACGGATCGAAAAAAACCCAAAAGTAAAATGTGTTTAAAAACCCGATTTCTACATTATTGCCGAAGACACCAAAGCGCTATCTCGAAATTTTAAAAATCGATCGAAAATGTATGGACGGCGATCACAAAATGGAGTCGATCTAGGCAAATTCTAAAATTCTATGAATTTATGAAAAATCGACTAAGTCCGAGATGCCTTTAAGTAGGGATGCTGTATTAAGATGGGAGATGAAGTAGATCAAGATTCATCTCCATGCAGCATCCCATTCATCTCCCAGCATCCTAACATATGAATTTCTTAGAATTTATGAAAAATCGACTAAGTCCGAGATGCCTTTAAGTAGGGATGCTGTATTAAGATGGGAGATGAAGAAGATCAAGATTCATCTCCATGCAGCATCCCATTCATCTCCCAGCATCCTAACATATGAATTTCTTAGAATTTATGAAAAATCGACTAAGTCCGAGATGGCTTCAAGTAGGGATGCTGTATTAAGATGGGAGATGTAGGAGATCAAGATGCATCTCCATGCAGCATCCCATTCATCTCCCAGCATCCTAACATATGAATTTCTATGAATTTATGAAAAATCGACTAAGTCCGAGATGCCTTTAAGTAGGGATGCTGTATTAAGATGGGAGATGAAGAAGATCAAGATTCATCTCCATGCAGCATCCCATTCATCTCGCAGCATCCTAACATATGAATTTCTTAGAATTTATGAAAAATCGACTAAGTCCGAGATGCCTATAAGTAGGGATGCTGTATTAAGATGGGAGATGAAGAAGATCAAGATTCATCTCCATGCAGCATCCCATTCATCTCGCAGCATCCTTACATATGAATTTCTTAGAATTTATGAAAAATCGACTAAGTCCGAGATGCCTTTAAGTAGGGATGCTGTATTAAGATGGGAGATGAAGAAGATCAAGATTCATCTCCATGCAGCATCCCATTCATCTCGCAGCATCCAAACATATGAATTTCTTAGAATTTATGAAAAATCGACTAAGTCCGAGATGCCTATAAGTAGGGATGCTGTATTAAGATGGGAGATGAAGAAGATCAAGATTTATCTCCATGCAGCATCCCATTCATCTCGCAGCATCCTAACATATGAATTTCTTAGAATTTATGAAAAATCGACTAAGTCCGAGATGCCTTTAAGTACGGATGCTGTATTGAGATGGGAGATGAAGAAGATCAAGATTCATCTCCATGCAGCATCCCATTCATCTCGCAGCATCCTAACATATGTTTTTCTTGGAATTTATGAAAAATCGACTAAGTCCGAGATGCCTTTAAGTAGGGATGCTGTATTAAGATGGGAGATGAAGAAGATCAAGATTCATCTCCATGCAGCATCCCATTCATCTCGCAGCATCCTAACATATGAATTTCTTAGAATTTATGAAAAATCGACTAAGTCCGAGATGCCTTTAAGTACGGATGCTGTATTGAGATGGGAGATGAAGAAGATCAAGATTCATCTCCATGCAGCATCCCATTCATCTCGCAGCATCCTAACATATGTTTTTCTTGGAATTTATGAAAAATCGACTAAGTCCGAGATGCCTTTAAGTAGGGATGCTGTATTAAGATGGGAGATGAAGAAGATCAAGATTCATCTCCATGCAGCATCCCATTCATCTCGCAGCATCCTAACATATGAATTTCTTAGAATTTATGAAAAATCGACTAAGTCCGAGATGCCTTTAAGTACGGATGCTGTATTAAGATGGGAGATGAAGAAGATCAAGATTCATCTCCATGCAGCATCCCATTCATCTCGCAGCATCCTAACATATGAATTTCTTAGAATTTATGAAAAATCGACTAAGTCCGAGATGCCTTTAAGCAGGGATGCTGTATTGAGATGGGAGATGGAGAAGATCAAGATTCATCTCCATGCAGCATCCCATTCATCTCGCAGCATCCTAACATATGAATTTCTTAGAATTTATGAAAAATCGACTAAGTCCGAGATGCCTATAAGTAGGGATGCTGTATTGAGATGGGAGATGAAGAAGATCAAGATTCATCTCCATGCAGCATCCCACTCATCTCGCAGCATCCAAACATATGAATTTCTTAGAATTTATGAAAAATCGACTAAGTCCGAGATGCCTTTAAGTTGGGATGCTGTATTAAGATGAGAGATGAAGAAGATCAAGATTCATCTCCATGCAGCATCCCATTCATCTCGCAGCATCCTAACATATGTTTTTCTTAGAATTTATGAAAAATCGACTAAGTCCGAGATGCCTATAAGTAGGGATGCTGTATTAAGATGGGAGATGAAGAAGATCAAGATTCATCTCCATGCAGCATCCCATTCATCTCGCAGCATCCTAACATATGTTTTTCTTGGAATTTATGAAAAATCGACTAAGTCCGAGATGCCTTTAAATAGGGATGCTGTATTAAGATGGGAGATGAAGAAGATCAAGATTCATCTCCATGCAGCATCCCATTCATCTCCCAGCATCCTAACATATGAATTTCTATGAATTTATGAAAAATCGACTAAGTCCGAGATGCCTTTAAGTAGGGATGCTGTATTGAGATGGGAGATGGAGTAGATCAAGATTCATCTCCATGCAGCATCCCATTCATCTCGCAGCATCCTAACATATGAATTTCTTAGAATTTATGAAAAATCGACTAAGTCCGAGATGCCTTTAAGTAGGGATGCTGTATTGAGATGAGAGATGAAGAAGATCAAGATTCATCTCCATGCAGCATCCCATTTATCTCGCAGCATCCTAACATATGTTTTTCTTAGAATTTATGAAAAATCGACTAAGTCCGAGATGCCTTTAAGTAGGGATGCTGTATTGAGATGGGAGATGAAGAAGATCAAGATTCATCTCCATGCAGCATCCCATTCATCTCCCAGCATCCTAACATATGTTTTTCTTAGAATTTATGGAAAATCGACTAAGTCCGAGATGCCTTTAAGTAGGGATGCTGTATTAAGATGGGAGAAGTAGGAGATCAAGATTCATCTCCATGCAGCATCCCATTCATCTCCTAGCATCCTAACATATAAATTTCTTAGAATTTATGAAAAATCGACTAAGTCCGAGATGCCTTTAAGTAGGGATGCTGTATTAAGATGGGAGATGAATAAGATCAAGATTCATCTCCATGCAGCATCCCATTCATCTCCCAGCATCCTAACATATGTTTTTCTTAGAATTTATGGAAAATCGACTAAGTCCGAGATGCCTTTAAGTAGGGATGCTGTATTAAGATGGGAGATGAAGAAGATCAAGATTCATCTCCATGCAGCATCCCATTCATCTCCCAGCATCCTAACATATGTTTTTCTTAGAATTTATGGAAAATCGACTAAGTCCGAGATGCCTTTAAGAAGGGATGCTGTATTAAGATGGGAGATGAAGAAGATCAAGATTCATCTCCATGCAGCATCCCATTCATCTCGCAGCATCCTTACATATGTTTTTCTTAGAATTTATGAAAAATCGACTAAGTCCGAGATGCCTTTAAGTAGGGATGCTGTATTGAGATGGGAGATGAAGAAGATCAAGATTCATCTCCATGCAGCATCCCATTCATCTCGCAGCATCCTAACATATGAATTTCTTAGAATTTATGAAAAATCGACTAAGTCCGAGATGCCTTTAAGTAGGGATGCTGTATTAAGATGGGAGAAGTAGGAGATCAAGATTCATCTCCATGCAGCATCCCATTCATCTCCTAGCATCCTAACATATAAATTTCTTAGAATTTATGAAAAATCGACTAAGTCCGAGATGCCTTTAAGTAGGGATGCTGTATTAAGATGGGAGATGAAGAAGATCAAGATTCATCTCCATGCAGCATCCCAATTATCTCGCAGCATCCTAACATATGAATTTCTATGAATTTATGAAAAGTCGACTAAGTCCGAGATGCCTTTAAGTAGGGATGCTGTATTAAGATGGGAGATGTAGGAGATCAAGATTCATCTCCATGCAGCATCCCATTCATCTCCCAGCATCCTTACATATGTTTTTCTTAGAATTTATGAAAAATCGACTAAGTCCGGGATGCCTTTAAGTAGGGATGCTGTATTAAGACGGGAGATGAAGAAGATCAAGATTCATCTCCATGCAGCATCCCATTCATCTCGCAGCATCCTAACATATGTTTTTCTTAGAATTTATGAAAAATCGACTAAGTCCGAGATGCCTTTAAGTAGGGATGCTGTATTAAGACGGGAGATGAAGAAGATAAAGATTCATCTCAATGCAGCATCCCATTCATCTCGCAGCATCCTAACATATGTTTTTCTTAGACTTTATGAAAAATCGACTTAGTCCGAGATGCCTTTAAGTAGGGATGCTGTATTAAGATGGGAGATGAAGAAGATCAAGATTCATCTCCATGCAGCATCCCATTCATCTCCCAGCATCCTAACATATGTTTTTCCATGAATTTATGAAAAATCGACTAAGTCCGAGATGCCTTTACGTAGGGATGCTGTTTTAAGATGGGAGATGAAGAAGATCAAGATACATCTCCATGCAGCATCCCATTCATCTCCCAGCATCCTAACATATGTTTTTCATAGAATTTATGAAAAATCGACTAAGTCCGAGATGCCTTTAAGTAGGGATGCTGTATTAAGATAGGAGATGAAGAAGATCAAGATACATCTCCATGCAGCATCCCATTCATCTCCCAGCATCCTAACATATGTTTTTCATAGAATTTATGAAAAATCGACTAAGTCCGAGATGCCTTTAAGTAGGGATGCTGTATTAAGATGGGAGATGTAGAAGATCAAGATTCATCTCCATGCAGCATCCCATTCATCTCGCAGCATCCTAACATATGAATTTCTTAGAATTTATGAAAAATCGACTAAGTCCGAGATGCCTTTAAGTAGGGATGCTGTATTAAGATGGGAGAAGAAGTAGATCAAGATTCATCTCCATGCAGCATCCCATTCATCTCGCAGCATCCTAACATATGAATTTCTTAGAATTTATGAAAAATCGACTAAGTCCGAGATGCCTTTAATAAGGGATGCTGTATTGAGATGGGAGATGTAGGAGATCAAGATTCATCTCCATGCAGCATCCCATTCATCTCGCAGCATCCTTACATATGAATTTCTTAGAATTTATGAAAAATCGACTAAGTCCGAGATGTCTTTAAGTAGGGATGCTGTATTGAGATGGGAGATGTAGGAGATCAAGATTCATCTCAATGCAGCATCCCATTCGTCTCGCAGCATCCTAACATATGTTTTTCTTAGAATTTATGAAAAATCGACTAAGTCCGAGATGCCTTTAAGTAGGGATGCTGTATTAAGATAGGAGATGAAGAAGATCAAGATACATCTCCATGCAGCATCCCATTCATCTCCCAGCATCCTAACATATGTTTTTCATAGAATTTATGAAAAATCGACTAAGTCCGAGATGCCTTTAAGTAGGGATGCTGTATTAAGATGGGAGATGAAGAAGATCAAGATACATCTCCATGCAGCATCCCATTCATCTCCCAGCATCCTAACATATGTTTTTCTTAGAATTTATGAAAAATCGACTAAGTCCGTAATAAGTAGGGATGCTGTATTAAGACGGGAGATGAAGAAGATCAAGATTCATCTCCATGCAGCATCCCATTCATCTCTTAGCATCCAAACATATGTTTTTCTTAGAATTTATGAAAAATCGACTAAGTCCGAGATGCCTTTAAGTAGGGATGCTGTATTAAGATGGGAGATGAAGAAGATCAAGATTCATCTCCATGCAGCATCCCATTCATCTCGCAGCATCCTAACATATGTTTTTTTTAGAATTTATGAAAAATCGACTAGGTCCGAGATGCCTTTAAGCAGGGATGCTGTATTAAGATGGGAGATGAAGAATATCAAGATTCATCTCCATGCAGCATCCCATTCATCTCGCAGCATCCTTACATATGTTTTTCTTAGAATTTATGAAAAATCGACTAAGTCCGAGATGCCTTTAAGCAGGGATGCTGTATTAAGATGGGAGATGAAGAATATCAAGATTCATCTCAGTGCAGCATACCATTCATCTCGCAGCATCCTTACATATGTTTTTCTTAGAATTTATGAAAAATCGACTAAGTCCGAGATGCCTTTAAGCAGGGATGCTGTATTGAGATGGGAGATGAAGAATATCAAGATTCATCTCAGTGCAGCATACCATTCATCTCGCAGCATCCTAACATATGTTTTTCTTAGAATTTATGAAAAATCGACTAAGTCAGAGATGCCTTTAAGTAGGGATGCTGTATTGAGATTGGAGATGTAGGAGATCAAGATTCATCTCCATGCAGCATCCCATTCATCTCGCAGCATCCTAACATATGAATTTCTTAGAATTTATGAAAAATCGACTAAGTCCGAGATGCCTTTAAGTAGGGATGCTGTATTAAGATGGGAGATGAAGAAGATCAAGATTCAACTCCATGCAGCATCCCATTCATCTCGCAGCATCCTAACATATGTTTTTATTAGAACTTATGAAAAATCGACTTAGTCCGAGATGCCTTTAAGAAGGGATGCTGTATTAAGATTGGAGATGAAGAAGATCAAGATTCATCTCCATGCAGCATCCCATTCATCTCCCAGCATCCTAACATATGTTTTTCTTAGAATTTATGAAAAATCGACTAAGTCCGAGATGCCTTTAAGTAGGGATGCTGTATTAAGATGGGAGATGAAGAAGATCAAGATTCATCTCCATGCAGCATCCCATACATCTCCCAGCATCCTAACATATGTTTTTCTTAGAATTTATGAAAAATCAACTAAGTCCGAGATGCCTTTAAGTAGGGATGCTGTATTGAGATGGGAGATGGAGAAGATCAAGATTCATCTCCATGCAGCATCCCATTCATCTCGCAGCATCCAAACATATGTTTTTCTTGGAATTTATGAAAAATCGACTAAGTCCGAGATGCCTTTAAGTAGGGATGCTGTATTAAGATGGGAGATGAAGAAGATCAAGATTCATCTCCATGCAGCATCCCATTCATCTCGCAGCATCCCAACATATGTTTTTCTTAGAATTTATGAAAAATCGACTAAGTCCGAGATGCCTTTAAGTAGGGATGCTGTATTACGATGGGAGATGTAGAAGATCAAGATTCATCTCCATGCAGCATCCCATTCATCTCGCAGCATCCTTACATATGTTTTTCTTAGAATTTATGAAAAATCGACTTAGTCCGAGATGCCTTTAAGTAGGGATGCTGTATTGAGATGGGAGATGAAGAAGATCAAGATTCATCTCCATGCAGCATCCCATTCATCTCGCAGCATCCTAACATATGTTTTTCTTAGGGTTTATGAAAAATCGACTAAGTCCGAGATGCCTTTAAGTAGGGATGCTGTGTTAAGATGGGAGATGAAGAAGATCAAGGTTCATCTCCATGCAGCATCCCATTCATCTCGCAGCATCCTAACATATGTTTTTCTTGGAATTTATAAAAAATCGACTAAGTCCGAGATGCCTTTTAGTAGGGATGCTGTATTGAGATGGGAGATGAAGAAGATCAAGATTCATCTCCATGCAGCATCCCATTCATCTCGCAGCATCCTAACATATGAATTTCTTAGAATTTATGAAAAATCGACTAAGTCCGAGATGCCTTTAAGTAGGGATGCTGTATTAAGATGGGAGATGTAGAAGATCAAGATTCATCTCCATGCAGCATCCCATTCATCTCGCAGCATCCTTACAT
>NW_026690112.1:5000-19744 GCF_943734765.1 Anopheles ziemanni
GCTAAGTCCCAGATTGGGTCTGTCAGACATACACTTTCAAGTTACCACACAAGCAAGCAAGATGGCCTAGTGATTGATCCATATGATATGAAGAGAAAAATCGGCTAAGTCCGAGATTGGGTCTGTCAGACATACACTTCCAAGTTACCACACAAGCAAGCAAGATGGCCTAGTGATTGATCCATATGATATGAAGAGAAAAATCGGCTAAGTCCGAGATTGGGTCTGTCAGAAATACACTTCCAAGTTACCACACAAGCAAGCAAGATGGCCTAGTGATGGATCCATATGATATGAAGAGAAAAATCGGCTAAGTCCCAGATTGGGTCTGTCGGAAATACACTTCCAAGTTACCACACAAGCAAGCAAGATGGCCTAGTGATGGATCCATATGATATGAAGAGAAAAATCGGCTAAGTCCCAGATTGGGTCTGTCAGACATACACTTTCAAGTTACCACACAAGCAAGCAAGATGGCCTAGTGATTGATCCATATGATATGAAGAGAAAAATCGGCTAAGTCCGAGATTGGGTCTGTCAGACATACACTTCCAAGTTACCACACAAGCAAGCAAGTTACCACATGAAGAGAAAGCCGGCAAAGTCCGGGAATGTTACCACATGAACTGGAAAATGGGCAAAAACCTACCTTCACAGGGAACGTGAATAACTAAGGCTGTAGACATTGGATCGACAAGCCAAAGACTGATATGGAAAGGAAATGAGTAGTACTAGCTTTCCTGAGAGTTGCAGAGCTTAGACTGCATATGAACGGAAGATATTAAGCGTCAAAGTCAGAAAAGTTGCCCGAAGGAACACAAGTTCCAACTTAGAGCATGAATACCGCCTAGACGGTAAGAGGTACGGCCAGGCTGAGGAATAAGGAAATGTTGGCCAACATGTTCCCTAACTATCCCCCGAAGACCGCAAAGCAATCCAACATCAACCAAGAAAGTTATAGCCCGATCAAGGAAACACCTACTTTGCACCGATATTGCACCAAATACATGTACCAAGCACCTTCGGTTGCATACCCTGCAGGGGTTTACCATAGTAGGCCATGGAAGACCGATATACCGAACATAATCTCTTTCTATCTCCTCGGGTGTTGGAGATAGCGCTTTGCGGTAAAAGAACGAAAGTTAGACCATATCTTGGTGCATCTTTTTGCCCGAGAACACAAGACCCTATCTACCAAGGCAAGAAAGTTGTGTGGGGACAAAATGTCCATAAGTGCCCAAAGTGGCACACTTGAACCATATATTCGAGAAAAACACAAGTGTGGGCCCGAGCTAGCGAGTTGAAATGTTCTGACCGTCAGTAGCCCTAGTTGAGGTGCACTTATCATTATATGAGGCCAACGTGCCAGCTAGTCTCTAAAGGGGCGATATGGGTGTTCCAAGGTTTGTACCCAATTGAGGAAAAAACAGGGTAAGGTACGGTGTACCGCGAATAACTCGGGCTATAGATGTCCGATCGATGAGTTTGGCATATGTATGGAAAGGTCTCGACGAGACCTAACTACCCTGAAAGTATGAAGGCAAAGACTTGAATGACCGGGAAGTTATTAAGTGCACAAGTGGTAAAGTTGCACCAAAGTCCATGTTACCCGAAGTGGTACATGAACACCCAATATTCGACCAAAACACAAGTTTAGAGACGAGCTAGCGAGCTACATTGTTCAGACCGTCAGTAGCCCGCATCAAGACACGCATTTCATTATATTGAGCCTAGCCGCTAGCTCGACTCGAAGTCGGTCATATGGTTGGTTGATGGTTTGGACCGACCACGTGGTGTACCAAGGTGATGTACTTTTCATGAATTAAAACTCTGGCTGTATGGCACTGAGCGACAAGCTAAGGTGTGATTTGGAATAGTCTTGAGTGGGACTATTTAGGAAAAATGCGAACAAAAAATCACAAAGTCCTTGGGCGAAGCTATTAGCGAAACATAGAGCAAATTGGTACCAAAAACTATGGAAATGGGACTTGAGTCAAAAATAACCGCAAGTTGGAGAAGATATAGCAAGCTTGCGTAGAACAATTATATTTGGTGCATGGTATCACCAACAAAAAAGTATATGGGGCCAAGGTGCTGGCTGGCCTCCAAAGTGGAGATATGGGCGATCCAAAGTTTGTACCCAAGTACGAACAAGTATGGAAAAAACAGGGTAAGGTACCAAGTACCATTAATAACTTCGGCTGTAGATGGCCGAGCGAGGCAAACGGCTCACCGTTGGAAAGGTCTTGGGGAGACCTATCTACCCTGAAAGTTTCATGAGGCTGAGTTGAAATACCACGGAGATATTAGGTGATGATGGTCCAATTCGGGGACCAAGTCGCAGGAAATGGCACTTGACCAAAATCACCCTTGGAAGGTGAATACCGGCTTACCGGTAAGAGATAGCGACTTAGCGTAGAATATTCATAAGTTGGGCGTGTAGAGACGCAACTTTTATTATATGGGGCCAACCCGGTCAGGGTGCTCCAAGTCGGTCGTTTGGTCGGTTTATGGTTTGGGCCGACCACGTAGTGTACCAAGGTGAGGTACCTTTCATGAATTATAACTCGGTCAGTTTGCCACCGAGCGACAAGTTGCGATGTGATTTGGAATGGTCTTGAGTGGGACTATCAAGCAAAAATACAAATAGAAAATCAGCTTGTCCATGGCCGAAGCTATTAGTGAAACATATAGCAAAATGGGTCCAAAAACGAATGAAATGGGACTTGGACCAAGAATAACGGCAAGTTGGAGAAGAGATAGCAAGTTGACGTAGAACATTTATATTTTGGGCATAGTATGACCAACAAAAAAGTATATGGGGCCAAGGCGCTGGCTGGCCTCCAAAGTGGAGATATGGGCGATTCAAAGTTTGTACCCAAGTACGAACAAGTATGGAAAAAACAGGGTAAGGTACCAAGTACCATGAATAACTTCGGCTGTAGATGGCCTAGCGAGGCAAAGCGCATATCGTTGGAAAGGTCTCGGGGAGACCTATCTACCCTGGAAGTTTCATGAGGCTGAGTTGAAAGACCACGGAGATATTAGGTGATGATGGTCGTATTCGGGGACCAAGTCGCAGGAAATGGCACTTGACCAAAATCCCCCTTGGAAGGTGAATACCGGCTTACCGGTAAGAGATAGCGACTTGGCGTAGAATATTCATAAGTTGGACGTGTAGAGACGCAACTTTCATTATATGGGGCCAACCCGGTCAGGGTGCTCCAAGTCGGTCGTTTGGTCGGTTTATGGTTTGGGCCGACCACGTGGTGTACCAAGTTGAGGTACCTTTCATGAATTATAACTCGGTCAGTTTGCCACCGAGCGACAAGCTGCGGTGTGTTTTGGAATGGTCTTGAGTGGGACTATCAAGGAAAAATACAAATAGAAAATCAGCTTGTCCATGGCCGAAGCTATTAGTGAAACATATAGCAAAATGGGTCCAAAAACGAATGAAATGGGACTTGGACCAAGAATAACGGCAAGTTGGAGAAGAGATAGCAAGTTGGCGTAGAACAATTATATTTGGTGCATGGTATGACCAACAAAAAAGTATGTGAGGCCAAGGTGCTGGCTGGCCTCCAAAGTGGAGATATGGGCGATCCAAAGTTTGTACCCAAGTATGGCAAAAACTGGTAGAGGTACCTTTCATGAATTACTGCTCAGGCTGTATGGCACTTAGCGGGACGCTTGGCTCTGGTATGGAATAGTCTTGAGTGGGACTATCAAGGAAAAATACGAACAAAAAATCACCATGTCCACGGACGAAGGTATTAGCGAAACTTAGAGCGAAATTGCGACCAAGTCGCTGGAAATGGCCCTTGGACCAAGTATACCGTCAAGGCGGTACGAGATAGCGAGTTGACGTGGAATATTTATAAGTTTGCCTCCACGAGACGAAAGTTTAGTTATATGGGGCCAACCCGCTCAGGGTTGTCCAAGTCGGTCATATGGCTGATCGAAATTTTCGACCAAGTACTGAGAAAACAGGGTAAGGTACCGTGTACCTCGAATAACTTTGGCTGTAGATGTCCGAGCGAGGCAAACGGCATAGCGTTGGAAAGGTCTTGAGGTGTTCTAGGCACCCTGAAAGTTTGAAAAGGCTATCTGGAAAACTCGTGGAGATATTAGAGAAACATTGGGCCCAAAAGATACCAAGTCGCAGGAAATGGGCCCTCCAAGAACACCCTAAAATCCCAATTACGGCTAAGTTGCAGGCCAGCTAGCGAAGTGAAATGTTCTAGGCATAACTAGAACACGTTAATGCGCAACTTTTTGAATCAGAACTTTTTTCGATATCTGGCCCCCAAAGGGGGGATATGGGCGATCAAAGGATTTTTCCAAGTTTCGGTACTTTTTACGGTATCGCTCATAGCTCCGGCTGTATGCAAGCAAATGACAATCTAAGACATGATTTGGAAAGGTATTGAGCAGTACTAACTTACGTTAGAACACAGCGAAGCGCTATCGGTTCATGGCAAGGCCGATATAAGCAGTCAAAGATGAAAAATGTTGACAAAATGAACAAAAATTACCTTGGTACGCGAATAGCGGCCAGGGATGAAGAGGTACGAAGGTGGTGTAGAAGAATTATAATTAGGGCTTGGTACGCTCTAAAAGTTTGCCGAAGACCGCAAAGCGCTCAGACCCATAGAAAGTGGCCATTTGGGCCGAACAGTGCGTGCAAAGAGGTGAAAATGCAAAAATTGCACTTTGGGGGGCGATTTGCGGGGGGAAGGAGGGGTCGGAGGGCAAAATGTCCCTTGACCAAAAAGTCTTATCTCGTCGAGATCTACAACATTGCCGAAGACCGCAAAGCGCTAGCTCGCAATCGAAAAATCGAGAATTTGAAAATTTTCTAAGTCTTGGGCTCCCTAAGGAAAAGTTTCAAAAATCACGTTTGTCCCCAATTTTGAAGGGGAAGGAGTCGGTTCCGGGGCATGGTGTCTTCGGCAAAAAGTCTTATCTTTTTGCGTACTTTCGACTAGTTCAATAAAAATTTTTGACCCAAAATTTGTTCGGCGGACCCCTAGGTCGAAAAACCCGAAAAAAGTCGAAAAAAGTCGAAAATGTCGAAAAATGAGAAAACCTCAAATTCGGACTCTACACGAGCCCCAGATATTGAAAAGTGAAATCCGCGGTCGATTTGGAACAAAAAATTGACCTAGGCAAAGTTGTATGGAGGTAGGGACCCCTGAGAAAAAAGTTTGGTCCCGAGGCTCCTTGGACCACCAAGTCCCTAGGTCGGACCAAAATCGGAAAAAATCCGACCAAAGTCGAAAGTGTCGAAAATTTTAAAAAACCCCTTTTGGGGCCCTATGGCCTCCCTAGATAATGAAAAGTGAGGTCCGCGGCCGATCCGGAAGAAAAACTTGACCTAGGCAAACTTGTATGACGGTGGGGACCCAAAAAAATTTCGATGAGTGTAGTTTAGACAGGCCGGAAAATGTATCGGTGGTCCGTATCAAGGGACGTCTTTTAGTTCCATGGGGTGGTGGTCGTCGAACAAAGTCGCCTAGGTCGACCACCAGAAAGACCAGTCGTGTTGTAATGGATGTTTTGACCACTTTACTAGGGAAACCTAGTAGGTCGAAGCAAATTTGGGGTTCGAGATGAGTTGGTGAAAGTTGGTCCAACCTAGGTGTGCTTGGTGGAGGTTGACCATGAAAGTAGAGCATGATAGGAATGACCATAACTTTGGTTCTAGATGTCGGATCGGTACACTTGAGGCAGTTTTGGAAAGGTGAAGGCCTGCTCTAGCTATGTTTCCTACCAAGCTGAGCGCCTACTAGTGACCCGGAGGAGGTATTAAGGGTCAAAGGCAAAAAGGGGTACCCTAAAGTGCATGTGACCAAGAAAATGGGAAAAACGGTATCGCCTATAGCTCAGGCTGTATGGCTCGGATCGGAAAGCTTGGATATGCGTTGGAAAGGTCTTGACGAGCGCTAGCTATGTGTCCTACCAAGCGAAGCGCTAGGTGTTGAGCAAGTCGGTCATATTAGAGGGCAAAGGTGAAAAATGGTGGTTTAGAGGCGAAAATTCACCTTATGATCGAAAATAGCGGGCGAACGATAAGAGCTACGAACACGGCGTAGAACAATCATAAGTACGTTACCACAAGACCTAACTTTGGCCAATATAGAGCGAGAAGATCGGAGGTACCCATCAGGGTGATATGGCTGGTTCAAAGTTGGACCAAAACGAGACTTGAGAAATGGGTTGAAACACGGTATCGCGAATAACTCAGGCTGTATGGAACGGATCGACAAGCTAAGATCAGTGTTGGAAAGGTCGAACCGAGCGCTAACTATAATCCCAAACAACCGAAGCGCTAAGTGTTGAGCAAAACTGAGTTATTAAGCGACAAAGTGGAAAAATAATACCAAAATTTCCAAAAATCACACAAGACCAAGAATACCGAGCAGGCGGTAAGAGATAGCGGGTTGACGTAGAATACTTATAAGTTTGCCTCTACGAGACCTAAAAGTCGTCCATAGACAGCGAGAAGATCGGACCACTCTGGAAGGGTGATACGAGTGGTCAAAAATTGGCAAAAATGAAACATGGCTAAAATGGATTTGACTTGTGCACCGTATAGCTCCGGCTGTATGGCATGGATTGTTAAGCTAGGATATGTTTTGGAAAGGTAACACCCAGCGCTAGATACGACTAGAAGAAAGCAAAGCGCTAACTAGCATGATTTGGAAGTTATTAAGTGTCAAAGTCGAAAAATGTTACCAAAATTGAAACTCGAGTACATTGGGCCAAAAAGTACAAGTTGTGAAATTTGGACTTACGAGTAAAATACCGAGCAGGCGGTAAGAGATAGAGACTTGGTGTAGAACAATTATATGTTGGGCATGTTATAACCTATATTTGGCCCGAACATAGTGACGAGATCGGTGGTACCCAAAAGGGTGGTACAGGTGTTAGATGGTTTTCCCAGAGCATAAGCTCCACATGATATGGAAAACGGGAAACATCATAACTTCGGCTGTATGGCATGGAATGGAACGAACAAGGTATCGATGGAAAGAGAAAAGGTAGCGCTAACTATAATTCCTACCAAGCAAAGCGCTAGCATGTGACCGTTCGGGTGTTATTGTGAGTCAAAGTCAGAAATTGTTACCACGAGAGGCGAAAATCCGACTAAGTCCATGAATACCGGGCTGGCGGTAAGAGATACGGCTTGGCCGTAGAACATTTATAAGTTGGCCAATACAAGACCTAAGTTTCGTCCATAGACGACAAGAAGATCGAAGATACGTGAAGGTGAGATATGGGCGTCCCAAAGTGGGCCTTTGAAAAAGTGACAAACTTCCCTTATAACAGCATACACCAAATATCTCTGGCTCTATGGCACCGAATAAGAAGTTGAGGTCAGCGATAGAAAGGTGATAGTCAGCGCTAAATATCATACGAACAGAGTGAAGCGCTAAAGGGAAAGGATCTTGGTGATATAAGGTGACAAAGTCGAGAAAAGTTGCCTCAAAATCATGAAAAATGTGAAAAAATGGCTAAGTCCCGGGTGCCTTAAGGGCAGGTTGATCGAATGTACCGAGCTGGCGGTACGAGATAGAGACTTGGTGTAGAACAATCAATTATATGTTTGGCATGGCAAGACCTACATTTGGTCAATACAAAGTGAGAAGATCAAAGAAACCCGTAAGGGTGATATTGGTGTCCAAAGGTAAAAAGCACTAAGTCTTGGGAAACTTATATGAAGAAAAAGGACCCTGATGGGTCATATAGGATGGATCGAAAAATCGGCTAAGTCCCAAAATGGGGATGTCAGAACTACACTCAAATGTTACCACACCAAGCAAGGCAAACTTATATGAAGGAAAGGACCCATATGGGTCATATGGTATTTGACGAAAAATCGGCTAAGTCCCAAAATGATGATGTCAGAACTACACTCAAATGTTACCACACCAAGCAAGGCAAACTTATATGAAGCAAAGGACCCTGATGGGTCATATGGTATTGATCGAAAAATCGGCTAAGTCCCAAAATGGGGATGTCAGAACTACACTCAAATGTTACCACACCAAGCAAGGCAAACTTATATGAAGCAAAGGACCTGATGGGTCATATGGTATTTTACGAAAAATCGGCTAAGTCCCAAAATGGGGATGTCAGAACTACACTCAAATGTTACCACACCAAGCAAGGCAAACTTATATGAAGCAAAGGACCCTGATGGGTCATATGGTATTTTACGAAAAATCGGCTAAGTCCCAAAATGGGGATGTCAGAACTACACTCAAATGTTACCACACCAAGCAAGGCAAACTTATATGAAGGAAAGGACCCTGATGGGTCATATGGTATTTTACGAAAAATCGGCTAAGTCCCAAAATGGGGATGTCAGAACTACACTCAAATGTTACCACACCAAGCAAGGCAAACTTATATGAAGCAAAGGACCCTGATGGGTCATATGGTATTTTACGAAAAATCGGCTAAGTCCCAAAATGGGGATGTCAGAACTACACTCAAATGTTACCACACCAAGCAAGGCAAACTTATATGAAGCAAAGGACCCTGATGGGTCATATGGTATGGATCGAAAATCGGCTAAGTCCCAAAATGGGGATGTCAGAACTACACTCAAATGTTACCACACCAAGCAAGGCAAACTTATATGAAGCAAAGGACCCTGATGGGTCATATGGTATTTTACGAAAAATCGGCTAAGTCCCAAAATGGGATGTCAGAACTACACTCAAATGTTACCACACCAAGCAAGGCAAACTTATATGAAGGAAAGGACCCTGATGGGTCATATGGTATTTTACGAAAAATCGGCTAAGTCCCAAAATGGGGATGTCAGAACTACACTCAAATGTTACCACACCAAGCAAGGCAAACTTATATG
The DNA here is from genome assembly GCF_943734765.1 of Anopheles ziemanni. Lineage (NCBI taxonomy): Eukaryota > Metazoa > Arthropoda > Insecta > Diptera > Culicidae > Anopheles > Anopheles ziemanni. The sequence goes on from NW_026690112.1 coordinate 13,882, forward strand.
AAGGAAAGGACCCTGATGGGTCATATGGTATTTTACGAAAAATCGGCTAAGTCCCAAAATGGGGATGTCAGAACTACACTCAAATGTTACCACACCAAGCAAGGCAAACTTATATGAAGCAAAGGACCCTGATGGGTCATATGGTATTTTACGAAAAATCGGCTAAGTCCCAAAATGGGGATGTCAGAACTACACTCAAATGTTACCACACAAGCAAGGCAAACTTATATGAAGCAAAGGACCCTGATGGGTCATATGGTATGGATCGAAAAATCGGCTAAGTCCCAAAATGGGGATGTCAGAACTACACTCAAATGTTACCACACCAAGCAAGGCAAACTTATATGAAGCAAAGGACCCTGATGGGTCATATGGTATTTTACGAAAAATCGGCTAAGTCCCAAAATGGGGATGTCAGAACTACACTCAAATGTTACCACACCAAGCAAGGCAAACTTATATGAAGGAAAGGACCCTGATGGGTCATATGGTATTTTACGAAAAATCGGCTAAGTCCCAAAATGGGGATGTCAGAACTACACTCAAATGTTACCACACCAAGCAAGGCAAACTTATATGAAGGAAAGGACCCTGATGGGTCATATGGTATTTTACGAAAAATCGGCTAAGTCCCAAAATGGGGATGTCAGAACTACACTCAAATGTTACCACACCAAGCAAGGCAAACTTATATGAAGGAAAGGACCCTGATGGGTCATATGGTATTTTACGAAAAATCGGCTAAGTCCCAAAATGGGGATGTCAGAACTACACTCAAATGTTACCACACCAAGCAAGGCAAACTTATATGAAGGAAAGGACCCTGATGGGTCATATGGTATGGATCGAAAAATCGGCTAAGTCCCAAAATGGGGATGTCAGAACTACACTCAAATGTTACCACACCAAGCAAGGCAAACTTATATGAAGGCAAGGACCCTGATGGGTCATATGGTATTTTACGAAAAATCGGCTAAGTCCCAAAATGGGGATGTCAGAACTACACTCAAATGTTACCACACCAAGCAAGGCAAACTTATATGAAGCAAAGGACCCTGATGGGTCATATGGTATTGATTGAAAAATCGGCTAAGTCCCAAAATGGGGATGTCAGAACTACACTCAAATGTTACCACACCAAGCAAGGCAAACTTATATGAAGCAAAGGACCCTGATGGGTCATATGGTATTTTACGAAAAATCGGCTAAGTCCCAAAATGATGATGTCAGAACTACACTCAAATGTTACCACACCAAGCAAGGCAAACTTATATGAAGCAAAGGACCCTGATGGGTCATATGGTATTTTACGAAAAATCGGCTAAGTCCCAAAATGATGATGTCAGAACTACACTCAAATGTTACCACACCAAGCAAGGCAAACTTATATGAAGCAAAGGACCCTGATGGGTCATATGGTATTTTACGAAAAATCGGCTAAGTCCCAAAATGATGATGTCAGAACTACACTCAAATGTTACCATACCAAGCAAGGCAAACTTATATGAAGGAAAGGACCCATATGGGTCATATGGTATTTTACGAAAAATCGGCTAAGTCCCAAAATGAGGATGTCAGAACTACACTAAAAAGTTACCACACCAAGCAAGGCAAAGTACCTAGGTGAACCCTAGGAAGAAACACGGACCAAGTCAGATGGCCTAAGTCAATAGAACAAGTGACCTAGGCAAAGTTGTATGACGGTGAGGACCCTGAAAAATCTGGTTAGTGTAGTTTAGACAGGGGAGGTTTTTGGGTCGGCTGAACCTCCTTATTTTGGGTTTTGACCTCCTCAAGAAGCTACACCTAGGCAAACTGCCTAGGGTGAAAGTGCGAAGACCAATCGAATAGTAAGACAAGTTTTGACCGATCGCCCTAGGCAAGCTTGTATGAAGAAAGGAACCCTATGGGTCATATGGAAATACATGAAAAATCGGCTAAGTCCCAAAATTGGGATGTCTGAACTACACTAAAAAGTTACCACAGCAAGCAAGGCAAAGTACCTAGGTGAACCCTAGGAAGAAACACGGACCAAGTCAGATGGCCTAAGTCAAGAGAACAAGTGACCTAGGCAAAGTTGTATGACGGTGAGGACCCTGAAAAATCTGGTTAGTGTAGTTTAGACAGGGGAGGTTTTTGGGTCGGCTGAACCTCCTTATTTTGGGTTTTGACCTCCTCAAGAAGCTACACCTAGGCAAACTGCCTAGGGTGAAAGTGCGAAGACCAATCGAATAGTAAGACAAGTTTTGACCGATCGCCCTAGGCAAGCTTGTATGAAGAAAGGGACCCTATGGGTCATATGGAAATACATGAAAAATCGGCTAAGTCCCAAAATTGGGATGTCTGAACTACACTAAAAAGTTACCACAGCAAGCAAGGCAAACTACCTAGGTGAACCCTAGCAAGAAACACGGACCAAGTCAGATGGCCTAAGTCAAGAGTGCAAGTGACCTAGGCAAAGTAGTATGACGGTGAGGACCCTGAAAAATCTGGTTAGTGTAGTTTAGACAGGGGAGGTTTTTGGGTCGGCTGAACCTCCTTATTTTGGGTTTTGACCTCCTCAAGAAGCTACACCTAGGCAAACTGCCTAGGGTGAAAGTGCGAAGACCAATCGAATAGTAAGACAAGTTTTGACCGATCGCCCTAGGCAAGCTTGTATGAAGAAAGGGACCCTATGGGTCATATGGAAATACATGAAAAATCGGCTAAGTCCCAAAATTGGGATGTCTGAACTACACTAAAAAGTTACCACATCAAGCAAGGCAAAGTACCTAGGTGAACCCTAGCAAGAAACACGGACCAAGTCAGATGGCCTAAGTCAAGAGAACAAGTGACCTAGGCAAAGTTGTATGACGGTGAGGACCCTGAAAAATCTGGTTAGTGTAGTTTAGACAGGGGAGGTTTTTGGGTCGGCTGAACCTCCTTATTTTGGGTTTTGACCTCCTCAAGAAGCTACACCTAGGCAAACTGCCTAGGGTGAAAGTGCGAAGACCAATCGAATAGTAAGACAAGTTTTGACCGATCGCCCTAGGCAAGCTTGTATGAAGAAAGGGACCCTATGGGTCATATGGAAATACATGAAAAATCGGCTAAGTCCCAAAATTGGGATGTCTGAACTACACTAAAAAGTTACCACAGCAAGCAAGGCAAACTACCTAGGTGAACCCTAGCAAGAAACACGGACCAAGTCAGATGGCCTAAGTCAAGAGTGCAAGTGACCTAGGCAAAGTAGTATGACGGTGAGGACCCTGAAAAATCTGGTTAGTGTAGTTTAGACAGGGGAGGTTTTTGGGTCGGCTGAACCTCCTTATTTTGGGTTTTGACCTCCTCAAGAAGCTACACCTAGGCAAACTGCCTAGGGTGAAAGTGCGAAGACCAATCGAATAGTAAGACAAGTTTTGACCGATCGCCCTAGGCAAGCTTGTATGAAGAAAGGGACCCTATGGGTCATATGGAAATACATGAAAAATCGGCTAAGTCCCAAAATTGGGATGTCTGAACTACACTAAAAAGTTACCACATCAAGCAAGGCAAAGTACCTAGGTGAACCCTAGCAAGAAACACGGACCAAGTCAGATGGCCTAAGTCAAGAGAACAAGTGACCTAGGCAAAGTTGTATGACGGTGAGGACCCTGAAAAATCTGGTTAGTGTAGTTTAGACAGGGGAGGTTTTTGGGTCGGCTGAACCTCCTTATTTTGGGTTTTGACCTCCTCAAGAAGCTACACCTAGGCAAACTGCCTAGGGTGAAAGTGCGAAGACCAATCGAATAGTAAGACAAGTTTTGACCGATCGCCCTAGGCAAGCTTGTATGAAGAAAGGGACCCTATGGGTCATATGGAAATACATGAAAAATCGGCTAAGTCCCAAAATTGGGATGTCTGAACTACACTAAAAAGTTACCACAGCAAGCAAGGCAAAGTACCTAGGTGAACCCTAGGAAGAAACACGGACCAAGTCAGATGGCCTAAGTCAAGAGTACAAGTGACCTAGGCAAAGTTGTATGGCGCTAAGGACCATGAAAAATCGGGTTAGTGTAGTTAAGACAGGGGAGGTTTCAGGGTCGGCTGGACCTCCTTATTTCGGGTTTTGGCCTCCTCAAGAAGACAGACCTAGGCGAACTGCCTAGGGTGAAATTGCGAAGACCAATCGAATAGTAAGACAAGTTTTGACCGATCGCCCTAGGCAAGCTTGTATGAAGAAAGGGACCCTATGGGTCATATGGAAATATACGAAAAATCGGCTAAGTCCCAAAATTGGGATGTCAGAACTACACTATAAAGTTACCACATCAAGCAAGGCAAAGTACCTAGGTGAACCCTAGGAAGAAACACGGACCAAGTCAGATGGCCTAAGTCAAGAGTACAAGTGACCTAGGCAAAGTTGTATGGCGCTGAGGACCCTGAAAAATCGGGTTAGTGTAGTTCAGACAGGGGAGGTTTCAGGGTCGGCTGGACCTCCTTATTTCGGGTTTTGGCCTCCTCAAGAAGACAGACCTAGGCGAATTGCCTAGGGTGAAACTGCGAAGACCAATCGAATAGTAAGACAAGTTTTGACCGATCGCCCTAGGCAAGCTTGTATGAAGAAAGGGACCCTTAGGGTCATATGGAAATTCATGAAAAATCGGCTAAGTCCCAAAATTGGGATGTCAGAACTACACTAAAAAGTTACCACATCAAGCAAGGCAAAGTACCTAGGTGAACCCTAGGAAGAAACACGGACCAAGTCAGATGGCCTAAGTCAAGAGTATAAGTGACCTAGGCAAAGTTGTATGGCGCTGAGGACCCTGAAAAATCGGGTTAGTGTAGTTAAGACAGGGGAGGTTTCAGGGTCGGCCAGACCTCCTTATTTCGGGTTTTGGCCTCCTCAAGAAGACAGACCTAGGCGAATTGCCTAGGGTGAAACTGCGAAGACCAATCGAATAGTAAGACAAGTTTTGACCGATCGCCCTAGGCAAGCTTGTATGAAGAAAGGGACCCTATGGGTCATGTGGAAATATACGAAAAATCGGCTAAGTCCCAAAATTGGGATGTCAGAACTACACTATAAAGTTACCACATTAGCAAGGCAGACTTGTATGAAGAACGGGACCCTGGTGAAAGTAGCAAATATCCCAAACCGAACATGAATATTATACACACAAGAGTACGAACATAAAGGAACACGGACCAAGCGTACCGAGAGAATCGGTACTATAGAGCCCTCGTGGTTCTACACAAAGACTTTATGTTCGGGGTTCACACCCCAAATCGAACGTGGAATTTACTTTCTGATGGTCATGCGGTCGTCCAAAGGGGTCTAGTATCCTGGGATGACAAGCATCACGGGCACAGCTCGTATCAAAACAGTCGAAGAGGCCCGCGAAAGCTTGCTTTCCATGGCTATGCGATGCACAAATTGAGTTTACTCACCGTAGTATAAAACGAACGAACCGAACCTATCCGAGTAGGGATAATGGGCGCAGTAACATACTTCTGTGACCCAGCGAGAGTTGAACGAGGTGACATGAACTGTCAGTGGCTTATATCAGATGGGATACATACATGAGATTGCTTTCAAATCTACACTCGAAAACCTAACCAAGTAAAAGCGAACGTGGGGAGGATTCGAAACCGGTAACGAAATCTTAAGCTGGAAAGAGTCATCACTATGGATACATATTATGCGAAACCAATCAAGTGCTCATTACTGATCCAAAACCGAAGAGCACTAGTGAACACCTTAATCTCACCCTAGTTCACATCCAAGTGATCGACCACGTGTGTGAAGCAAAGACCAATCGAATTCCTGAATGAACCGAACACTATGAACAAATGGCCAAAAACGTTATAACTATCCAAACATACTACTATCTAGCGAAAGTCA
>NW_026690113.1:0-18955 GCF_943734765.1 Anopheles ziemanni
CAACAGGTATTGGATGTCAACTTGGTATCTAGATCGCATTAAGTCTCAACCCTTAGGTTCGGACTTGTATAGTGACATCTTGTTACGGTCTGAGTCTCAACCACCCGCAGGTTCGGACTACTTAGTGTTTGATCGAATATAATATGGCAACTTGTGCCTAAGTCTCAACCCGCAGGTTCGGACTTCTGTTTCTTTGGCCAATGTATGTATTAAGGCAACTTGTGCCTAAGTCTCAACCCGCAGGTTCGGACTTGTGTAATTGTTCGAAGTCATGTATAAGGCAACGTGTGCCTAAGTCTCACCCGCAGGTTCGGACTTGTTAGTGTTTCGTCAACTTTCATATGGCAACTTGTGCCTAAGTCCTCAACCCGCAGGTTCGGACTTGTGTATTTGTTCGAAGTCATGTATAAGGGCAACTTGTGCCTAAGTCTCAACCCGCAGGTTCGGACTTGTGTATTTGTTCGAAGTCATGTATAAGGCAACGTGTGCCTAAGTCTCAACCCGCAGGTTCGGACTTGTTAGTGTTTCGTCAACTTTCATATGGCAACTTGTGCCTGAGTCTCAACCCGCAGGAATCGGACGTTCTATAGTGTTTCGTCAATTATCATATGGCAACTTGTGCCGAAGTCTCAACCCGCAGGTTCGGACTTCTGGAAGGATCACTTGGCCACTAATGATCCTTCGCAGGTTCACCTACGAAACCTTGTTACGACTTTTACTTCCTCTAAATCATCAAGTTCGGTCAACTTCGATAAAGCAGACGCGGTTCACGAGGATCCAGCGAACGATCATCTCCAAAGACCTCACTAAATAATCCATCGGTAGTAGCGACGGGCGGTGTGTACAAAGGGCAGGGACGTATTCAACGCTGGCTGATGACCAGCACTTACTAGAAGTTCCGAGTTCATATGGACCATTGCAATCCATAATCCCTACTAAGTGAGTATTTGAGTGATTTCCCGTTCCTCTCGGAATAGGAGACACGCTGCTACCCACATTGTAGCACGCGTGTAGCCCAGAACATCTAAGGGCATCACGGACCTGTTATCGCTCGATCTCATTTTGCTAAACACAAATTGTCCTGCTAAGCAGCGTACCGTAGTGCACTTGCGCCACACGAACAGCGAAGGTGTCAGGTCATACTCCACCGAAAGGTCCTAACCCGTTCCAATCGGCATCGACGCATTAACGCTGACTGCGTTCTAGTTAGCATATGTGAGTCACGTTCGTTATCGGAATTAACCAGACAAATCAATCCACGAACTAAGAACGGCCATGCACCACTACCCTTAAATTGAGAAAGAGCTATTAATCTGTCTCACCTCCATAAGTTCGGACCTGGTAAGTTTTCCCGTGTTGAGTCAAATTGAACCGCAAGCTCCATTTCATTGTGGTGCCCTTCCGTCAATTCCCTTTAAGTTTCAACTTTGCAACCATACTTCCCCCGGAACCTGACTTTGGTTTCCCGGAAGCTACTGAGAGCACCTGGTTGTAGCGTCTCCCAATTGCTAGTTGGCATCGTTTACGGTTAGAACTAGGGCGGTATCTAATCGCCTTCGATCCTCTAACTTTCGTTCTTGATTAAGAAAGCATCCTTGACAAATGCCTTCGCTTTAGTTAGTCTTACGACGGTCTACGAATTTCACCTCTCGCGCCGTAATACTAGTGTCCCCAAACTACTTCTGTTAATCATTACCTCCGGTCTGAGTACAAACCAATGAAAGATTAGACCAAGGTCGTATCCATTATTCATGCAAGATTATTCTAGGGCGTTTGGGCACCCTGCTTTAAGCACTCTAATTTGTTCAAGGTAAACGTGAGCGGTCGAGCTCTATGTTACACTTGCACCGTTGAAGGGCACACCATGACACAGACTTGGTGCCCTACCACACCATTGAGTCGCAACCAGATTCCGACTTGGCCCACCGACCACGGGTTGACCGGGTCGGCGGAGCCGGACTGTGTTGGACAAGTATCAACTTCGAACGTTTTAACCGCAACAATTTTAATATACGCTAGTGGAGCTGGAATTACCGCGGCTGCTGGCACCAGACTTGCCCTCCACTTGATCCTCGTAGAAGGATTTTATGCTCTACTCATTCCAATTATGAAACATCATTAAAGAGTTTCATATTGTTATTTCTCGTCACTACCTCCCCGTCCCGGGATTGGGGGAATTTACGCGCCTGCTGCTCTTCCTTGGATGTGGTAGCCATTTCTCAGGCTCCCTCTCCGGAATCGAACCCTGATTCCCCGTTACCCGTTGCAACCATGGTAGTCCTCTATACTACCATCCATAGTTGATAGGGCAGATATTTGCGAGATCTGTCGTCGGTGCGAGACCATACGATCAGCATCATTATCCAGACTTCAACTCAATGACACGGAGAACCCGCGATTGGTTTGACTAATAAGTGCACCAGTTCCCGCGAGGGTCCTGGCATGTTGCATGTATTAGCTCTAGATTTTCCACAGTTATCCAAGTAACTAGGTTGATGATCTCGTAAATTATAGCTGTTATACTGAGCCTTATGCGGTTTCACATTAAATCTGTTTGTACTTAGACATGCATGGCTTAACCTTTGAGACGAGCGTATATTACTGGTAGGATCAACCAGAATTCCGACTTTGCGTTCGAATGTTCATTGTCCCATTGCACCCGGAGGAGCAAACACCACGTTCTATATGTTGTCAAGTCCGGTAGCACACGGGAGGCGAGCCCCCGTGCGAACCTCATTGCCCTCGTATCACACACACCCGATGCACCGGACAGGCACTTGAGCGGCATTCGACTCCGCTAAGCGCTCGTGCGCCCGATTGTGCATGCGCTGACGGGGCCTTCATACCCCTACCACAGCGACCTTATGCCAAACTTCCATGAATACTTAGGTGAGCTGACAAGGGCCTTCATTTCCCTACCATCAACTAAAGGACACGCTAGGCGCGTCCGATCATTGCAACTGCGGGGCTTTCATACCCCAATCACCACAGTACGCAATTCACCAGAGTTTAATCACAACCCCCCCGGACATGGCACACTATTAACTTGCAACAAAACTTAGTGTGTGCCGGGCACATCGGTTCCACAAAATCATTCCCGATGTACCCCAATTGGGGTTGCGAACGCATTCACGGTCCTCTGACACACCCAACCAAGCGTGGATACTACATACCTCAAACACCCAGTACACTAACAGACAAATCAACATATGGTTGCTTTCCCCCAGACATTTGCCAATCACTTGGCACCCGGACGGGAACTCGCTCCTGATTGCGCCAATGCCACCCATTTGCCAAGAGCGAGTTCTGTATGTAGATTTCATTTGGAAAGACAACCGTGTACTGGATATTCTATCCGACGATTACAGATGACGAGTACGAGACTCGACTACACTCACGGATAATACATTTTGGGTCGAGATTGCTTTCGGGGTTTTCGATTGGTCTTGCGCTTGTAAACGTATAACTTTGACTTGTGGTAACCTCGGTATGTTAGTCGATCACGTGGTTGTGAACTGGGTAAGGGTGGGCAATCTGTTCACTTGCACTCTGGGTAGGAATATGGTGAGCGCTATAGGTTAAAGATCATGGTATGGTTCCATCGTGATGACTTTCGCTAGATAGTAGTATGTTTGGATAGTTATAACGTTTTTGGCCATTTGTTCATAGTGTTCGGTCCATTGAGGAATTCGATTGGTCTTTGCTTCACACACGTGGTCGATCACTTGGATGTGAACTAGGGTGAGATTAAGGTGTTCACTAGTGCTCTTCGGTTTTGGATCAGTAATGAGCACTTGATTGGTTTCGCATAATATGTATCCATAGTGATGACTCTTTCCAGCTTAAGATTTCGTTACCAGTTTCGAATCCTCCCCACGTTCGCTTTTACTTGGTTAGGTTTTCGAGTGTAGATTTGAAAGCAATCTCATGTATGTATCCCATCTGATATAAGCCACTGACAGTTCATGTCACCTCGTTCAACTCTCGCTGGGTCACAGAAGTATGTTACTGCGCCCATTATCCCTACTCGGATAGGTTCGGTTCGTTCGTTTTATACTACGGTGAGTAAACTCAATTTGTGCATCGCATAGCCATGGAAAGCAAGCTTTCGCGGGCCTCTTCGACTGTTTTGATACGAGCTGTGCCCGTGATGCTTGTCATCCCAGGATACTAGACCCCTTTGGACGACCGCATGACCATCAGAAAGTAAATTCCACGTTCGATTTGGGGTGTGAACCCCGAACATAAAGTCTTTGTGTAGAACCACGAGGGCTCTATAGTACCGATTCTCTCGGTACGCTTGGTCCGTGTTCCTTTATGTTCGTACTCTTGTGAATAAGATTCACGTTCGTTTTGGGATATTTGCTACTGTCACCGTTTGAGTACTATGGGGCTTGAACCCCTAACATAAAGTCTTTGTGTAGAACCACGAGGGTTCTATAGTACCGATTCTCTCGGTACGCTTGGTCCGTGTTCCTTTATGTTCGTACTCTTGTGTGTATAATATTCATGTTCGGTTTGGGATATTTGCTACTTTCACCAGGGTCCCGTTCTTCATACAAGTCTGCCTTGCTAATGTGGTTACTTTATAGTGTAGTTCTGACATCCCAATTTTGGGACTTAGCCGATTTTTCGTATATTTCCATATGACCCATAGGGTCCCTTTCTTCATACAAGCTTGCCTAGGGCGATCGGTCAAAACTTGTCTTACTATTCGATTGGTCTTCGCACTTTCACCCTAGGCAGTTCGCCTAGGTCTGTCTTCTTGAGGAGGCCAAAACCCGAAATAAGGAGGTTCGGCCGACCCTGAAACCTCCCCTGTCTGAACTACACTAACCCGATTTTTCAGGGTCCTCAGCGCCATACAACTTTGCCTAGGTCACCTGTACTCTTGACTTAGGCCATCCGACTTGGTCCGTGTTTCTTCCTAGGGTTCACCTAGGTACTTTGCCTTGCTTGATGTGGTAACTTTTTAGTGTAGTTCAGACATCCTAATTTTGGGACTTAGCCGATTTTTCATGTATTTCCATATGACCCATAGGGTCCCTTTCTTCATACAAGCTTGCCTAGGGCGATCGGTCAAAACTTGTCTTACTATTCGATTGGTCTTCGCACTTTCACCCTAGGCAGTTCGCCTAGGTCTGTCTTCTTGAGGAGGCCAAAACCCGAAATAAGGAGGTCCAGCCGACCCTGAAACCTCCCCTGTCTTAACTACACTAACCCGATTTTTCATGGTCCTTAGCGCCATACAACTTTGCCTAGGTCACTTGTACTCTTGACTAAGGCCATCTGACTTGGTCCGTGTTTCTTCCTAGGGTTCACCTAGGTACTTTGCCTTGCTTGATGTGGTAACTTTTTAGTGTAGTTCAGACATCCCAATTTTGGGACTTAGCCGATTTTTCATGTATTTCCATATGACCCATAGGGTCCCTTTCTTCATACAAGCTTGCCTAGGGCGATCGGTCAAAACTTGTCTTACTATTCGATTGGTCTTCGCACTTTCACCCTAGGCAGTTTGCCTAGGTGTAGCTTCTTGAGGAGGTCAAAACCCAAAATAAGGAGGTTCAGCCGACCCAAAAACCTCCCCTGTCTAAACTACACTAACCAGATTTTTCAGGGCCCTCACCGTCATACAACTTTGCCTAGGTCACTTGTTCTCTTGACTTAGGCCATCTGACTTGGTCCGTGTTTCTTGCTAGGGTTCACCTAGGTACTTTGCCTTGCTTGATGTGGTAACTTTTTAGTGTAGTTCAGACATCCCAATTTTGGGACTTAGCCGATTTTTCATGTATTTCCATATGACCCATAGGGTCCCTTTCTTCATACAAGCTTGCCTAGGGCGATCGGTCAAAACTTGTCTTACTATTCGATTGGTCTTCGCACTTTCACCCTAGGCAGTTTGCCTAGGTCTGTCTTCTTGAGGAGGCCAAAACCCGAAATAAGGAGGTTCAGCCGACCCAGAAACCTCCCCTGTCTGAACTACACTAACCCGATTTTTCAGGGTCCTCAGCGCCATACAACTTTGCCTAGGTCACTTGTACTCTTGACTTAGGCCATCTGACTTGGTCCGTGTTTCTTCCTAGGGTTCACCTAGGTACTTTGCCTTGCTTGCTGTGGTAACTTTTTAGTGTAGTTCAGACATCCCAATTTTGGGACTTAGCCGATTTTTCATGTATTTCCATATGACCCATAGGGTCCCTTTCTTCATACAAGCTTGCCTAGGGCGTTCGGTCAAAACTTGTCTTACTATTCGATTGGTCTTCGCACTTTCACCCTAGGCAGTTTGCCTAGGTGTAGCTTCTTGAGGAGGTCAAAACCCAAAATAAGGAGGTTCAGCCGACCCAAAAACCTCCCCTGTCTAAACTACACTAACCAGATTTTTCAGGGCCCTCACCGTCATACAACTTTGCCTAGGTCACTTGTTCTCTTGACTTAGGCCATCTGACTTGGTCCGTGTTTCTTGCTAGGGTTCACCTAGGTACTTTGCCTTGCTTGATGTGGTAACTTTTTAGTGTAGTTCAGACATCCCAATTTTGGGACTTAGCCGATTTTTCATGTATTTCCATATGACCCATAGGGTCCCTTTCTTCATACAAGCTTGCCTAGGGCGATCGGTCAAAACTTGTCTTACTATTCGATTGGTCTTCGCACTTTCACCCTAGGCAGTTTGCCTAGGTGTAGCTTCTTGAGGAGGTCAAAACCCAAAATAAGGAGGTTCAGCCGACCCAAAAACCTCCCCTGTCTAAACTACACTAACCAGATTTTTCAGGGTCCTCACCGTCATACAACTTTGCCTAGGTCACTTGCACTCTTGACTTAGGCCATCTGACTTGGTCCGTGTTTCTTCCTAGGGTTCACCTAGGTACTTTGCCTTGCTTGGTGTGGTAACTTTTTAGTGTAGTTCTGACATCCTCATTTTGGGACTTAGCCGATTTTTCGTAAAATACCATATGACCCATATGGGTCCTTTCCTTCATATAAGTTTGCCTTGCTTGGTATGGTAACATTTGAGTGTAGTTCTGACATCATCATTTTGGGACTTAGCCGATTTTTCGTAAAATACCATATGACCCATATGGGTCCTTTGCTTCATATAAGTTTGCCTTGCTTGGTGTGGTAACATTTGAGTGTAGTTCTGACATCCCCATTTTGGGACTTAGCCGATTTTTCGATCAATACCATATGACCCATCAGGGTCCTTTGCTTCATATAAGTTTGCCTTGCTTGGTGTGGTAACATTTGAGTGTAGTTCTGACATCATCATTTTGGGACTTAGCCGATTTTTCGTAAAATACCATATGACCCATCAGGGTCCTTGCCTTCATATAAGTTTGCCTTGCTTGGTGTGGTAACACATGAGTGTAGTTCTGACATCCCCATTTTGGGACTTAGCCGATTTTTCGTAAAATACCATATGACCCATCAGGGTCCTTTCCTTCATATAAGTTTGCCTTGCTTGATGTGGTAACATTTGAGTGTAGTTCAGACATCCCCATTTTGGGACTTAGCCGATTTTTCGATCCATACCATATGACCCATCAGGGTCCTTGCCTTCATATAAGTTTGCCTTGCTTGGTGTGGTAACATTTTAGTGTAGTTCTGACATCACCATTTTGGGACTTAGCCGATTTTTCGTAAAATACCATATGACCCATCAGGGTCCTTGCCTTCATATAAGTTTGCCTTGCTTGGTGTGGTAACATTTTAGTGTAGTTCTGACATCACCATTTTGGGACTTAGCCGATTTTTCGTAAAATACCATATGACCCATCAGGGTCCTTTGCTTCATATAAGTTTGCCTTGCTTGGTGTGGTAACACATGAGTGTAGTTCTGACATCCCCATTTTGGGACTTAGCCGATTTTTCGACCAATACCATATGACCCATCAGGGTCCTTTGCTTCATATAAGTTTGCCTTGCTTGGTGTGGTAACATTTGAGTGTAGTTCTGACATCCCCATTTTGGGACTTAGCCGATTTTTCGATCCATCCTATATGACCCATCAGGGTCCTTTTTCTTCATATAAGTTTCCCAAGACTTAGTGCTTTTTACCTTTGGACACCAATATCACCCTTACGGGTTTCTTTGATCTTCTCACTTTGTATTGACCAAATGTAGGTCTTGCCATGCCAAACATATAATTGTTCTACACCAAGTCTCTATCTCGTACCGCCAGCTCGGTACATTCGATCAACCTGCCCTTAAGGCACCCGGGACTTAGCCATTTTTTCACATTTTTCATGATTTTGAGGCAACTTTTCTCGACTTTGTCACCTTATATCACCAAGATCCTTTCCCTTTAGCGCTTCACTCTGTTCGTATGATATTTAGCGCTGACTATCACCTTTCTATCGCTGACCTCAACTTCTTATTCGGTGCCATAGAGCCAGAGATATTTGGTGTATGCTGTTATAAGTGAAGTTTGTCACTTTTTCAAAGGCCCACTTTGGGACGCCCATATCTCACCTTCACGTATCTTCGATCTTCTTGTCGTCTATGGACGAAACTTAGGTCTTGTATTGGCCAACTTATAAATGTTCTACGGCCAAGCCGTATCTCTTACCGCCAGCCCGGTATTCATGGACTTAGTCGGATTTTCGCCTCTCGTGGTAACAATTTCTGACTTTGACTCACAATAACACCCGAACGGTCACATGCTAGCGCTTTGCTTGGTAGGAATTATAGTAAGCGCTACCTTTTCTCTTTCCATCGATACCTTGTTCGTTCCATTCCATGCCATACAGCCGAAGTTATGATGTTTCCCGTTTTCCATATCATGTGGAGCTTATGCTCTGGGAAAACCATCTAACACCTGTACCACCCTTTTGGGTACCACCGATCTCGTCACTATGTTCGGGCCAAATATAGGTTATAACATGCCCAACATATAATTGTTCTACACCAAGTCTCTATCTCTTACCGCCTGCTCGGTATTTTACTCGTAAGTCCAAATTTCACAACTTGTACTTTTTGGCCCAATGTACTCGAGTTTCAATTTTGGTAACATTTTTCGACTTTGACACTTAATAACTTCCAAATCATGCTAGTTAGCGCTTTGCTTTCTTCTAGTCGTATCTAGCGCTGGGTGTTACCTTTTCAAAACATATCCTAGCTTAACAATCCATGCCATACAGCCGGAGCTATACGGTGCACAAGTCAAATCCATTTTAGCCATGTTTCATTTTTGCCAATTTTTGACCACTCGTATCACCCTTCCAGAGTGGTCCGATCTTCTCGCTGTCTATGGACGACTTTTAGGTCTCGTAGAGGCAAACTTATAAGTATTCTACGTCAACCCGCTATCTCTTACCGCCTGCTCGGTATTCTTGGTCTTGTGTGATTTTTGGAAATTTTGGTATTATTTTTCCACTTTGTCGCTTAATAACTCAGTTTTGCTCAACACTTAGCGCTTCGGTTGTTTGGGATTATAGTTAGCGCTCGGTTCGACCTTTCCAACACTGATCTTAGCTTGTCGATCCGTTCCATACAGCCTGAGTTATTCGCGATACCGTGTTTCAACCCATTTCTCAAGTCTCGTTTTGGTCCAACTTTGAACCAGCCATATCACCCTGATGGGTACCTCCGATCTTCTCGCTCTATATTGGCCAAAGTTAGGTCTTGTGGTAACGTACTTATGATTGTTCTACGCCGTGTTCGTAGCTCTTATCGTTCGCCCGCTATTTTCGATCATAAGGTGAATTTTCGCCTCTAAACCACCATTTTTCACCTTTGCCCTCTAATATGACCGACTTGCTCAACACCTAGCGCTTCGCTTGGTAGGACACATAGCTAGCGCTCGTCAAGACCTTTCCAACGCATATCCAAGCTTTCCGATCCGAGCCATACAGCCTGAGCTATAGGCGATACCGTTTTTCCCATTTTCTTGGTCACATGCACTTTAGGGTACCCCTTTTTGCCTTTGACCCTTAATACCTCCTCCGGGTCACTAGTAGGCGCTTAGCTTGGTAGGAAACATAGCTAGAGCAGGCCTTCACCTTTCCAAAACTGCCTCAAGTGTACCGATCCGACATCTAGAACCAAAGTTATGGTCAGTCCCATCATGCTCTACTTTCATGGTCAACCTCCACCAAGCACACCTAGGTTGGACCAACTTTCACCAACTCATCTCGAACCCCAAATTTGCTTCGACCTACTAGGTTTCCCTAGTAAAGTGGTCAAAACATCCATTACAACACGACTGGTCTTTCTGGTGGTCGACCTAGGCGACTTTGTTCGACGACCACCACCCCATGGAACTAAAAGACGTCCCTTGATACGGACCACCGATACATTTTCCGGCCTGTCTAAACTACACTCATCGAAATTTTTTTGGGTCCCCACCGTCATACAAGTTTGCCTAGGTCAAGTTTTTCTTCCGGATCGGCCGCGGACCTCACTTTTCATTATCTAGGGAGGCCATAGGGCCCCAAAAGGGGTTTTTTAAAATTTTCGACACTTTCGACTTTGGTCGGATTTTTTCCGATTTTGGTCCGACCTAGGGACTTGGTGGTCCAAGGAGCCTCGGGACCAAACTTTTTTCTCAGGGGTCCCTACCTCCATACAACTTTGCCTAGGTCAATTTTTTGTTCCAAATCGACCGCGGATTTCACTTTTCAATATCTGGGGCTCGTGTAGAGTCCGAATATGAGGTTTTCTCATTTTTCGACATTTTCGACTTTTTTCGACTTTTTTCGGGTTTTTCGACCTAGGGGTCCGCCGAACAAATTTTGGGTCAAAAATTTTTATTGAACTAGTCGAAAGTACGCAAAAAGATAAGACTTTTTGCCGAAGACACCATGCCCCGGAACCGACTCCTTCCCCTTCAAAATTGGGGACAAACGTGATTTTTGAAACTTTTCCTTAGGGAGCCCAAGACTTAGAAAATTTTCAAATTCTCGATTTTTCGATTGCGAGCTAGCGCTTTGCGGTCTTCGGCAATGTTGTAGATCTCGACGAGATAAGACTTTTTGGTCAAGGGACATTTTGCCCTCCGACCCCTCCTTCCCCCCGCAAATCGCCCCCCAAAGTGCAATTTTTGCATTTTCACCTCTTTGCACGCACTGTTCGGCCCAAATGGCCACTTTCTATGGGTCTGAGCGCTTTGCGGTCTTCGGCAAACTTTTAGAGCGTACCAAGCCCTAATTATAATTCTTCTACACCACCTTCGTACCTCTTCATCCCTGGCCGCTATTCGCGTACCAAGGTAATTTTTGTTCATTTTGTCAACATTTTTCATCTTTGACTGCTTATATCGGCCTTGCCATGAACCGATAGCGCTTCGCTGTGTTCTAACGTAAGTTAGTACTGCTCAATACCTTTCCAAATCATGTCTTAGATTGTCATTTGCTTGCATACAGCCGGAGCTATGAGCGATACCGTAAAAAGTACCGAAACTTGGAAAAATCCTTTGATCGCCCATATCCCCCCTTTGGGGGCCAGATATCGAAAAAAGTTCTGATTCAAAAAGTTGCGCATTAACGTGTTCTAGTTATGCCTAGAACATTTCACTTCGCTAGCTGGCCTGCAACTTAGCCGTAATTGGGATTTTAGGGTGTTCTTGGAGGGCCCATTTCCTGCGACTTGGTATCTTTTGGGCCCAATGTTTCTCTAATATCTCCACGAGTTTTCCAGATAGCCTTTTCAAACTTTCAGGGTGCCTAGAACACCTCAAGACCTTTCCAACGCTATGCCGTTTGCCTCGCTCGGACATCTACAGCCAAAGTTATTCGAGGTACACGGTACCTTACCCTGTTTTCTCAGTACTTGGTCGAAAATTTCGATCAGCCATATGACCGACTTGGACAACCCTGGGCGGGTTGGCCCCATATAACTAAACTTTTGTCTCGTAAAGGCAAACTTATAAATGTTCTACGTCAACTCGCTATCTCGTACCGCCTTGACGGTATACTTGGTTCAAGGGCCATTTCCAGCGACTTGGTCGCAATTTCGCTCTAAGTTTCGCTAATACCTTCGTCCGTGGACATGGTTATTTTTTGTTCGTATTTTTCCTTGATAGTCCCACTCAGGACTATTCCATACCAGAGTCAAGCGTCCCGCTAAGTGCCATACAGCCTGAGTTATAATTCATGAAAGGTACCTCTACCAGTTTTTGCCATACTTGGGTGCAAACCATGAATCACCCATATCTCCACTTTGGAGGCCAGCTACCGCCTGGGTCATATATACTTTTTTGTTGGTCATACCATGCACAGTTTATAATTGTTCTACGCCAACTTGCTATCTCTTCTCCAACTTGCCGTTATTCTTGGTCCAAGTCCCATTTCGTTCGTTTTTGGACCCATTTTGCTATATGATTCACTAATAGCTTCGGCCATGGACAAGCTGATTTTCTATTTTTATTTTTCCTTGATAGTTCCACTCAAAACCATTCCAGAACACCCCGCAACTCGTCGCTCGGTGGCAAACTGACCGAGTTATAATTCATGAAAGGTACCTCTACCTGGTACAGCACATGGTCGGCCCAAATCATAAACCGACCAAACGACCGACTTGGAGCACCCTGACCGGGTTGCTCCCATATAATGAAAGTTGCGTCTTCCAACGTCCAACATATAAATATTCTACGACAAGTCGCTATCTCTTACCGGTCAGCCGGTATTCATCTTTCAAGGGTGATTTTGGTCAAGTGCCATTTCCTGCGACTTGGTCCCCGAATTGGACCATCATCACCTAATATCTCCGTGGTCTTTCAACTCAGCCTCATGAAACTTGCAGGGTAGATAGGTCTCCCCAAGACCTTTCCAACGGTATGCCGTTTGTCTTGCTCGGCCATCTACAGCCGAAGTTATTAATGGTACTTGGTACCTTACCCTGTTTTTTCCATACTTGTTCGTACTTGGGTACAAACTTTGGATCGCCCATATCTCCACTTTGGAGGCCAGCCAGCACCTTGGCCTCATATACTTTTTGGTTGGTCATATAATGCACAGTTTATAAATATTCTACGCCAACTTGCTACCTCGTCTCCAACTTGCCGTTATTCTTGGTTCAAGTCCCATTTCATTCGTTTTTGGACCCTTGTTGCTCTATGTTTCACTAATAGCTTCGCCCACCAACATGCTGATTTTCTGTTCGTATTTTTCCGTAATAGTTTTACTCAAGAGAATTCCAAATCACAGCGTAACTTGTCGCTCGGTGAAAAACTGACCGAGTTATAATTCATGAAAGGTACCTCAACCTGTTACAGCACATGGTCGGCCCAAAACATAAACCGACCAAACGACCGACTTGGAGCACCCTGACCGGGTTGCTTCCATATAAAGAAAGTTGCGTCCTTACCTGCCAAACGTATGAATATTCTACGCCAAGTCGCTATCTCTTACCGGTCAGCCGGTATTCTCCTTTCAAGGGTGATTTTGGTCAAGTGCCATTTCCTGCGACTTGGTCCCCGAATTGGACCATCATCACCTAATATCTCCGTGGTCTTTCAACTCAGCCTCATGAAACTTTCAGGGTAGATAGGTCTCCCCGAGACCTTTCCAACGATATGCCAATTGTCTCGCTAGGCCATCTACAGCCGAAGTTATTCATGGTACTTGGTACCTTACCCTGTATTCACCATACTTGTTCGTACTTGGGTGCAAAACATGAATCACCCATATCTCCACTTTGGGGGCCAGCTACCGCCTTGTCCCCACATACTTTTTTGTTGGTCATATTATGCAGAGTTTATAAATATTCTACGCCAACTTGCTAACTCGTCTCCAACTTGCCGTTATTCTTGGTCCAAGTCTCATTTCATTCGTTTTTGGACCCTTGTTGCTCTATGTTTCACTAATAGCTTCGCCCACCAACATGCTGATTTTCTATTCGTATTTTTCCGTAATAGTTCCTTTCAATACCATTCAAAATCACACCGCAACTTGTCGCTCGGTGGCAAACTGACCGAGTTATAATTCATGAAAGGTACCTCTACCTGCTACAGCACATGGTCGGCCCAAAACATAAACCGACCAAACGACCGACTTGGAGCACCCTGACCGGGTTGCTCCCATATAATGAAATTTGCGTCTATACCCGCCCAACGTATGAATATTCTACGTCAAGTCGCTATCTCTTACCGGTCAGCCGGTATTCACCTTTCAAGGGTGGTTTTGGTCAAGTGCCATTTCCTGCGACTTGGTCCCCGAATGGGACCATCATCACCTAATATCTCCGTGGTCTTTCAACTCAGCCTCATTAAACTTTCAGGGTAGATAGGTCTCCCCAAGACCTTTCTAACGATATGCGCTTTGCCTCGCTAGGCCATCTACAGCCGAAGTTATTCATGGTACTTGGTACCTTACCCTGTTTTCACCATACTTGTTCGTACTTGGGTGCAAAACATGAATCACCCATATCTCCACTTTGGGGGCCAGCTACCGCCTTGTCCCCATATACTTTTTTGTTAGCCATATAATGCACAGTTTATAAATATTCTACGCCAACTTGCTACCTCGTCTCCAACTTGCCGTTATTCTTGGTTCAAGTCCCATTTCATTCGTTTTTGGACCCTTGTTGCTCTATGTTTCACTAATAGCTTCGCCCACCAACACGCTGATTTTCTGTTCGTATTTTTCCCTAATAGTTCCACTCAGGACCATTCCAAAACACACCGCAACTTGTCGCTCGGTGGTAAACTGACCGAGTTATAATTCATGAAAGGTACCTCAACCTGGTACACCACGTGGTCGGCCCAAACCATAAACCGACCAAACGACCGACTTGGAGCACCCTGACCGGGTTGCTTCCATATAAGGAAAGTTGCGTATCGACCCGCCCAACGTATGAATATTCTACGCCAAGTCGCTATCTCTTACCGGTCAGCCGGTAATCACCTTTCAAGGGTGGTTTTGGTCAAGTGCCATTTCCTGCGACTTGGTCCCCGAATTGGACCATCATCACCTAATATCTCCGTGGTCTTTCAACTCAGCCTCATGAAACTTTCAGGGTAGATAGGTCTCCCCAAGACCTTTCCAACGATATGCGCTTTGCCTCGCTCGGCCATCGACAGCCGAAGTTATTCATGGTACTTGGTACCTTACCCTGTTTTCACCATACTTGTTCGCACTTGGGTGCAAACCATGAATCACCCATATCTCCACTTTGGAGGCCAGCTACCGCCTGGGTCATATATACTTTTTTGTTGGTCATACCATGCACAGTTTATAATTGTTCTACGCCAACTTGCTATCTCTTCTCCAACTTGCCGTTATTCTTGGTCCAATTCCCATTTCATTCGTTTTTGGACCCATTTTGCTATATGTTTCACTAATAGCTTCGGCCATGGACAAGCTGATTTTCGATTGGTATTTTTCCTTGATAGTCCCACTCAAGACCATTCCAAAACACACCGCAGCTTGTCGCTCGGTGGCAAACTGACTAAGTTATAATTCATGAAAGGTACCTCAACTTGGCACACCACGTGGTCGGCCCAAACCATAAACCAACCAAACGACCGACTTGGAGCACCCTGACCGGGTTGGCCCCATATAATAAAAGTTGCGTCTCTACACGCCCAACTTATGAATATTCTACGCCAAGTCGCTATCTCTTACCGGTAAGCCGGTATTCACCTTCCAAGGGTGATTTTGGTCAAGCGCCATTTCCTGCGACTTGGTCCCCGAATTGGACCATCATCACCTAATATCTCCGTGGTCTTTCAACTCAGCCTCATGAAACTTTCAGGGTAGATAGGTCTCCCCAAGACCTTTCCAACGGTGAGCCGTTTGCCTCGCTCGGCCATCTACAGCCGAAGTTATTAATGGTACTTGGTACCTTACCCTGTTTTTTCCATACTTGTTCGTACTTGGGTACAAACTTTGGATCGCCCATATCTCCACTTTGGAGGCCAGCCAGCACCTTGGCCCCATATACTTTTTTGTTGGTGATACCATGCACCAAATATAGTTGTTCTACGCAAGCTTGCTATCTCTTCTCCAACTTGCGGTTATTTTTGACTCAAGTCCCATTTCCATAGTTTTTGGTACCAATTTGCTCTATGTTTCGCTAATAGCTTCGCCCAAGGACTTTGTGATTTTTTGTTCGCATTTTTCCTAAATAGTCCCACTCAAGACTATTCCAAATCACACCTTAGCTTGTCGCTCAGTGCCATACAGCCAGAGTTTTAATTCATGAAAGGTACATCACCTTGGTACACCACGTGGTCGGTCCAAACCATCAACCAACCATATGACCGACTTCGAGTCGAGCTAGCGGCTAGGCTCAATATAATGAAATGCGTGTCTTGATGCGGGCTACTGACGGTCTGAACAATGTAGCTCGCTAGCTCGTCTCTAAACTTGTGTTTTGGTCGAATATTGGGTGTTCATGTACCACTTCGGGTAACATGGACTTTGGTGCAACTTTACCACTTGTGCACTTAATTACTTCCCGGTCATTCAAGTCTTTGCCTTCATACTTTCAGGGTAGTTAGGTCTCGTCGAGACCTTTCCATACATATGCCAAACTCATCGATCGGACATCTATAGCCCGAGTTATTCGCGGTACACCGTACCTTACCCTGTTTTTTCCTCAATTGGGTACAAACCTTGGAACACCCATATCGCCCCTTTAGAGACTAGCTGGCACGTTGGCCTCATATAATGATAAGTGCACCTCAACTAGGGCTACTGACGGTCAGAACATTTCAACTTGCTAGCTCGGGCCCACACTTGTGTTTTTCTCGAATATATGGTTCAAGTGTGCCACTTTGGGCACTTTTGGACATTTTGTCCCCACACAACTTTCTTGCCTTGGTAGATAGGGTCTTGTGATCTTGGGCAAAAAGATGCACCAAGATAAAGTCTAACTTTCGTTCTTGTACCGCAAAGCGCTATCTCAAACACCCGAGGAGATAGAAAGTGATTATGTTCGGTATATCGGTCTTCCATGGCCTACTATGGTAAACCCCTGCAGGTATGCAACCGAAGGTGCTTGGTACATGTATTTGGTGCAATATCGGTGCAAAGTAGGTGTTTCCTTGATCGGGCTATAACTTTCTTGGTTGATGTTGGATTGCTTTGCGGTCTTCGGGGGATAGTTAGGGAACATGTTGGCCAACATTTCCTTATTCCTCAGCCTGGCCGTACCTCTTACCGTCTAGGCGGTATACATGCTCTAAGTTGGAACTTGTGTTCCTTTGGGTAACTTCTCTGACTTTGACGCTTAATAACTTTCGTTCATATGCAGTCTAAGCTCTGCAACTCTCAGGAAAGCTAGTACTACTCATTTCCTTTCCATATCAGTCTTTGGCTTGTCGATCCGATGTCTACAGCCTTACTTATTCACGTTCCCTGTGAAGGTAGGTTTTTGCCCATTTTCCAGTTCATGTGGTAACATTCCCAGACTTTGCCGGCTTTCTCTTCATGTGGTAACTTGCTTGCTCATGTGGTAACTTGGAAGTGTATTTCTGACAGACCCAATCTGGGACTTAGCCGATTTTTCTCTGCATATTATATGGATCCATCACTAGGCCATCTTGCTTGCTCATGTGGTAACTTGGAAGTGTATTTCTGACAGACCCAATCTGGGACTTAGCCGATTTTTCTCTTCATATCATATGGATCCATCACTAGGCCATCTTGCTTGCTTGTGTGGTAACTTGATAGTGTATGTCTGACAGACCCAATCTGGGACTTAGCCGATTTTTCTCTTCATATCATATGGATCCATCACTAGGCCATCTTGCTTGCTTGTGTGGTAACTTGGAAGTGTATTTCTGACAGACCCAATCTGGGACTTAGCCGATTTTTCTCTTCATATTATATGGATCCTGGACTTAGCCGATTTTTCTCTTCATATCATATGGATCCATCACTAGGCCATCTTGCTTGCTTGTGTGGTAACTTGGAAGTGTATTTCTGACAGACCCAATCTGGGACTTAGCCGATTTTTCTCTTCATATCATATGGATCCATCACTAGGCCATCTTGCTTGCTTGTGTGGTAACTTGGAAGTGTATTTCTGACAGACCCAATCTGGGACTTAGCCGATTTTTCTCTTCATATTATATGGATCCTGGACTTAGCCGATTTTTCTCTTCATATCATATGGATCCATCACTAGGCCATCTTGCTTGCTTGTGTGGTAACTTGGAAGTGTATTTCTGACAGACCCAATCTGGGACTTAGCCGATTTTTCTCTTCATATTATATGGATCCTGGACTTAGCCGATTTTTCTCTTCATATCATATGGATCCATCACTAGGCCATCTTGCTTGCTTGTGTGGTAACTTGGAAGTGTATTTCTGACAGACCCAATCTGGGACTTAGCCGATTTTTCTCTTCATATCATATGGATCCATCACTAGGCCATCTTGCTTGCTTGTGTGGTAACTTGGAAGTGTATTTCTGACAGACCCAATCTGGGACTTAGCCGATTTTTCTCTTCATATTATATGGATCCTGGACTTAGCCGATTTTTCTCTTCATATCATATGGATCCATCACTAGGCCATCTTGCTTGCTTGTGTGGTAACTTGGAAGTGTATTTCTGACAGACCCAATCTGGGACTTAGCCGATTTTTCTCTTCATATTATATGGATCCTGGACTTAGCCGATTTTTCTCTTCATATCATATGGATCCATCACTAGGCCATCTTGCTTGCTTGTGTGGTAACTTGGAAGTGTATTTCTGACAGACCCAATCTGGGACTTAGCCGATTTTTCTCTTCATATCATATGGATCCATCACTAGGCCATCTTGCTTGCTTGTGTGGTAACTTGGAAGTGTATTTCTGACAGACCCAATCTGGGACTTAGCCGATTTTTCTCTTCATATTATATGGATCCTGGACTTAGGCGATTTTTCTCTTCATATCATATGGATCCATCACTAGGCCATCTTGCTTGCTTGTGTGGTAACTTGGAAGTGTATTTCTGACAGACCCAATCTGGGACTTAGCCGATTTTTCTCTTCATATTATATGGATCCTGGACTTAGCCGATTTTTCT
>NW_026690114.1:0-17770 GCF_943734765.1 Anopheles ziemanni
AAAGTGTCCTCATTCCACATAGGGCAAGCTGGATGAATCCATTTTACCCAGGACGGCCGAAGCGGCGTGGACCAGGGGAGAACTGAACTTTATACTTCACACCACAGTAAGTCCTACGTGTCCTCTTCCACATAGGGCAAGCTAGAACTAACTATCTTACCCAGGACTGC
Source organism: Anopheles ziemanni (assembly GCF_943734765.1). Classification (NCBI taxonomy): domain Eukaryota; kingdom Metazoa; phylum Arthropoda; class Insecta; order Diptera; family Culicidae; genus Anopheles; species Anopheles ziemanni. The sequence goes on from NW_026690114.1 coordinate 171, forward strand.
CGAAGCAGCGTGGACCAGGGGAGGAACACACTTTTCATAGAAACGTAAGGCATCCATGACTGCCATAGTGCGTAAGCCGCCGCTGTGCGCGTAAACCCGTTCCCCGTAGGGAGGAGTCAAGCCGCCGCTTAGATAGAGACGAAGTATTAAGTGTCCTCTTCCACATAGGGCAAGCTAGAATGAACTATCTTACCCAGGACCGCCGAAGCAGCGTGGACCAGGGGAGAACTGATCTTTATACTTCACACCACAGTATTGAGTAATGTGCCCTCTTCCACATAGGGCAAGCTGGAATGTTCCATTTTACCCAGGACGGCCGAAGCGGCGTGGACCAGTGGAGGACTACACAATCATGAGGTTTGATATCGACTTGTGTGTTTCAATAGGGTACCGATGGTATGTTTTGAACCGATTTGATTTAGCCATTCTGAAGTCATCACTTGGTTGAAGCGCTGAACTAGGGAGGCATCGTTTACATATATATTGGGTTTCGCATGCTCTACTAGGTTAATGTCATAGGGTTGGCTATCGAGCATGCCCAAGTGATGACTTGATTGTGTGCTTGCTTGAATTCTTCACATTTCATACCATCGGTTAGTTGTCGAATCATTCCTCGATCATAACCTTCGTTCTTGGTTCATGTATGCTCTCTTCCACATAGGGCAAGCTAGAATTAACTATCTTACCCAGGACCGCCGAAGCAGCGTGGACCAGGGGGAGAACTATACTTTGTCTTGTATGCCCTCTTCCACATAGGGCAAGCTAGAATTAACTATCTTACCCAGGACCGCCGAAGCAGCGTGGACCAGTGGGAGGACTATACTTTGTTCATAACACCACAGTATTGAGTAATGTGCCCTCTTCCACATAGGGCAAGCTAGAATGAACTATCTTACCCAGGACCGCCGAAGCGGCGTGGACCAGTGGAGGACTACACAATTAAGAGGTTTGATATCGACTTGTGTGTTTCAATAGGGTACCGATGGTATGTTTTGAACCGATTTGATTTAGCCATTCTGAAGTCATCACTTGGTTGAAGCGCTGAACTAGGGAGGGGCATCGTTTACATATATATTGGTTTTCGCATGCTCTACTAGGTTAATGTCATAGGGTTGGCTATCGAGCATGCCCAAGTGATGACTTGATTGTGTGCTTGCTTGAATTCTTCACATTTCATACCATCGGTTAGTTGTCGAATCATTCCTCGATCATAACCTTCGTTCTTGGTTCATGTATGCTCTCTTCCACATAGGGCAAGCTAGAATTAACTATCTTACCCAGGACCGCCGAAGCAGCGTGGACCAGGGGAGAACTATACTTTGTCTTGTATGCCCTCTTCCACATAGGGCAAGCTAGAATTAACTATCTTACCCAGGACCGCCGAAGCAGCGTGGACCAGTGGAGGACTATACTTTGTTCATAACACCACAGTATTGAGTAATGTGCCCTCTTCCACATAGGGCAAGCTAGAATGAACTATCTTACCCAGGACCGCCGAAGCGGCGTGGACCAGTGGAGGACTACACAATTAAGAGGTTTGATATCGACTTGTGTGTTTCAATAGGGTACCGATGGTATGTTTTGAACCGATTTGATTTAGCCATTCTGAAGTCATCACTTGGTTGAAGCGCTGAACTAGGGAGGGGCATCGTTTACATATATATTGGTTTTCGCATGCTCTACTAGGTTAATGTCATAGGGTTGGCTATCGAGCATGCCCAAGTGATGACTTGATTGTGTGCTTGCTTGAATTCTTCACATTTCATACCATCGGTTAGTTGTCGAATCATTCCTCGATCATAACCTTCGTTCTTGGTTCATGTATGCTCTCTTCCACATAGGGCAAGCTAGAATTAACTATCTTACCCAGGACCGCCGAAGCAGCGTGGACCAGGGGAGAACTATACTTTGTCTTGTATGCCCTCTTCCACATAGGGCAAGCTAGAATTAACTATCTTACCCAGGACTGCAAAGCAGCGTGGACCAGTGGAGGACTATACTTTGTTCATTACACCACAGTATTAAGTATGGTGTCCTCTTCCACCATAGGGCAAGCTAGAACTAACTATCTTACCCAGGACCGCCGAAGCAGTGTGGACCAGGGGAGGACTATACTTTATACTTCACACACTAGCCATACTGAAGTCATCACTTGGTTGAAGCGCTGAACTACGGCGGGGTAATCGTTTACAGGTTAATATCATATAGCTGCATGCTCATTAGTAGATAATGGAATATTGTATGGCAATATGAGCATGCCCAAGTGATGACTTTGTTTCAAGCTCAACAGGTAGGGTATTGAGTCCTCTTCCACATAGGGCAAGCTAGAATGAACTATCTTACCCAGGACCGCCGGAGCAGCGTGGACCAGTGGAGGACTCTATACTTTATACTTCACACCACAGTATTGAGTACGACTTGCATAAAGCCCCTAATGAGAACCACGAGGGCTCTCTCAATGTAGAACCACGAGGGCTCTAGTACCGATTCTCTCGGTACGGCTTGGTCCGTGTTCCTTTATGCTTGTACTCGCGAAAAGTCTCAACCCGGAGGTCTTGACTTTGTATTGTCATAGTTGGACTACGACGGGGCATCCGACCATTGCTGATCGAACACCCCTGATTCACCATCTTTCGGGTAGGCGGTACGCGTACCTCCGGACGCGGAAGTCTCAACCCGGAGGTCTTGACTTTGATTGTCATAGTTGGACTACGACGGGGCATCCGACCATTGCTGATCGAACACCCCTGATTCACCATCTTTCGGGTAGGCGGTGCGCGCACCTCCGACGCGGAAGTCTCAACCCGGAGGTCTTGACTTTGTATTGTCATAGTTGGACTACGACGGGGTATCCGACTCATCGAATACCCCAGAAGCACACCATCTTTCGGGTAGGCGGTACGCGTACCTCCGGACGCGGAAAGTCTCAACCCGGAGGTCTTGACTTTGGTTGTCATAGTTGGACTATGACGGGGCATCCGACCATTGCTGATCGGACACCCCTGATTCACCATCTTTCGGGTAGGCGGTACGCGTACCTCCGGACGCGGAAAGTCTCAACCCGGAGGTTCGGACTTAGAGTTTTTCCCATTTAAAAGTTTTTCTCTTAGCCATACTGAAGTCATCACTTGGCGAACGATTGAACTAGGGCGGGTTAATCGTTTATAGGTATCATGTGGTTTGCATGCTCTCTTAGGTTAATGTCATGTGGTTGGCTATCGAGCATGCCCAAGTGATGACTTTGTTTCACGCTTGCTTGATTTCTTCATGATTCCCTGTTATATAGTGTATTCATTCGAGAACAGGGAATCTTTGGTTTTGCTCAACAGGTATTGGATGTCAACTTGGTATCTAGATCGCATTAAGTCTCAACCCGCAGGTTCGGACTTCTGTTTATTTGGCCAATATATGTATAAGGCAACTTGTGCCTAAGTCTCAACCCGCAGGTTCGGACTTGTGTATTTGTTCGAAGTTATATATAAGGCAACTTGTGCCTAAGTCTCAACCCGCAGGTTCGGACTTCATAGTGTTTCGTCAATTATCATATGGCAACTTGTGCCGAAGTCTCAACCCGCAGGTTCGGACTTCTATAGTGTTTCGTCAATTATCATATGGCAACTTGTGCCGAAGTCTCAACCCGCAGGTTCGGACTTCTAACGTGTTTCGTCAACTATCATATGGCAACTTGTGCCTAAGTCTCAACCCGCAGGTTCGGACTTGTGTATTTGTTCGAAGTTATATATAAGGCAACTTGTGCCTAAGTCTCAACCCGCAGGTTCGGACTTCATAGTGTTTCGTCAATGTTCATATGGCAACTTGTGCCGAAGTCTCAACCCGCAGGTTCGGACTTCTATAGTGTTTCGTCAATTATCATATGGCAACTTGTGCCGAAGTCTCAACCCGCAGGTTCGGACTTCTATAGTGTTTCGTCAATTATCATATGGCAACTTGTGCCGAAGTCTCAACCCGCAGGTTCGGACTTCTATAGTGTTCCGTCAATTATCATATGGCAACTTGTGCCGAAGTCTCAACCCGCAGGTTCGGACTTCTGGAAGGATCACTTGGCCACTAATGATCCTTCCGCAGGTTCACCTACGGAAACCTTGTTACGACTTTTACTTCCTCTAAATCATCAAGTTCGGTCAACTTCGATAAAGCAGACGCGGTTCACGAGGATCCAGCGAACGATCATCTCCAAAGACCTCACTAAATAATCCATCGGTAGTAGCGACGGGCGGTGTGTACAAAGGGCAGGGACGTATTCAACGCTGGCTGATGACCAGCACTTACTAGAAGTTCCGAGTTCATATGGACCATTGCAATCCATAATCCCTACTAAGTGAGTATTTGAGTGATTTCCCGTTCCTCTCGGAATAGGAGACACGCTGCTACCCACATTGTAGCACGCGTGTAGCCCAGAACATCTAAGGGCATCACGGACCTGTTATCGCTCGATCTCATTTTGCTAAACACAAATTGTCCTGCTAAGCAGCGTACCGTAAGTGCACTTGCGCACACGAACAGCGAAGGTGTCAGGTCATACTCCACCGAAAGGTCCTAACCCGTTCCAATCGGCATCGACGCATTAACGCTGACTGCGTTCTAGTTAGCATATGTGAGTCACGTTCGTTATCGGAATTAACCAGACAAATCAATCCACGAACTAAGAACGGCCATGCACCACTACCCTTAAATTTGAGAAAGAGCTATTAATCTGTCTCACCTCCATAAGTTCGGACCTGGTAAGTTTTCCCGTGTTGAGTCAAATTGAACCGCAAGCTCCATTTCATTGTGGTGCCCTTCCGTCAATTCCTTTAAGTTTCAACTTTGCAACCATACTTCCCCCGGAACCTGACTTTGGTTTCCCGGAAGCTACTGAGAGCACCTGGTTGTAGCGTCTCCCAATTGCTAGTTGGCATCGTTTACGGTTAGAACTAGGGCGGTATCTAATCGCCTTCGATCCTCTAACTTTCGTTCTTGATTAAAGAAAGCATCCTTGACAAATGCCTTCGCTTTAGTTAGTCTTACGACGGTCTACGAATTTCACCTCTCGCGCCGTAATACTAGTGTCCCCAACTACTTCTGTTAATCATTACCTCCGGTCTGAGTACAAACCAATGAAAGATTAGACCAAGGTCGTATTCCATTATTCCATGCAAGATTATTCTAGGGCGTTTGGGCACCCTGCTTTAAGCACTCTAATTTGTTCAAGGTAAACGTGAGCGGTCGAGCTCTATGTTACACTTGCACCCGTTGAAGGGCACACCATGACACAGACTTGGTGCCCTACCACACCATTGAGTCGCAACCAGATTCCGACTTGGCCCACCGACCACGGGTTGACCGGGTCGGCGGAGCCGGACTGTGTTGGACAAGTATCAACTTCGAACGTTTTAACCGCAACAATTTTAATATACGCTAGTGGAGCTGGAATTACCGCGGCTGCTGGCACCAGACTTGCCCTCCACTTGATCCTCGTAGAAGGATTTATGCTCTACTCATTCCAATTATGAAACATCATTAAAGAGTTTCATATTGTTATTTCTCGTCACTACCTCCCCGTCCCGGGATTGGGTAATTTACGCGCCTGCTGCCTTCCTTGGATGTGGTAGCCATTTCTCAGGCTCCCTCTCCGGAATCGAACCCTGATTCCCCGTTACCCGTTGCAACCATGGTAGTCCTCTATACTACCATCCATAGTTGATAGGGCAGATATTTGCGAGATCTGTCGTCGGTGCGAGACCATACGATCAGCATCATTATCCAGACTTCAACTCAATGACACGGAGAACCCGCGATTGGTTTGACTAATAAGTGCACCAGTTCCCGCGAGGGTCCTGGCATGTTGCATGTATTAGCTCTAGATTTTCCACAGTTATCCAAGTAACTAGGTTGATGATCTCGTAAATTATAGCTGTTATACTGAGCCTTATGCGGTTTCACATTAAATCTGTTTGTACTTAGACATGCATGGCTTAACCTTTGAGACGAGCGTATATTACTGGTAGGATCAACCAGAATTCCGACTTTGCGTTCGAATGTTCATTGTCCCATTGCACCCGGAGGAGCAAACACCACGTTCTATATGTTGTCAAGTCCGGTAGCACACGGGAGGCGAGCCCCCGTGCGAACCTCATTGCCCTCGTATCACACACACACCCGATGCACCGGACAGGCACTTGAGCGGCATTCGACTCCGCTAAGCGCTCGTGCGCCCGATTGTGCATGCGCTGACGGGGCCTTCATACCCCTACCACAGCGACCTTATGCCAAACTTCCATGAATACTTAGGTGAGCTGACAAGGGCCTTCATTTCCCTACCATCAACTAAAGGACACGCTAGGCGCGTCCGATCATTGCAACTGCGGGGCTTTCATACCCCAATCACCACAGTACGCAATTCACCAGAGTTTAATCACAACCCCCCCGGACATGGCACACTATTAACTTGCAACAAAACTTAGTGTGTGCCGGGCACATCGGTTCCACAAAATCATTCCCGATGTACCCCAATTGGGGTTGCGAACGCATTCACGGTCCTCTGACACACCCAACCAAGCGTGGATACTACATACCTCAAACACCCAGTACACTAACAGACAAATCAACATATGGTTGCTTTCCCCCAGACATTTGCCAATCACTTGGCACCCGGACGGGAACTCGCTCCTGATTGCGCCAATGCCACCCATTTGCCAAGAGCGAGTTCTGTATGTAGATTTCATTTGGAAAGACAACCGTGTACTGGATATTCTATCCGACGATTACAGATGACGAGTACGAGACTCGACTACACTCACGGATAATACATTTTGGGTCGAGATTGCTTTCGGGGTTTTCGATTGGTCTTGCGCTTGTAAACGTATAACTTTGACTTGTGGTAACCTCGGTATGTTAGTCGATCACGTGGATGTGAACTGGTTAGGGTGAGCAATATGTTCACTTGCACTCTGGGTAGGAATAGGTGAGCGCTATAGGTTAAGATCATTGTATGGTTCCATCGTGATGACTTTCGCTAGATAGTAGGATGTTTGGATAGTTATAACGTTTTTGGCCATTTGTTCATAGTGTTCAGTCCATTGAGGAATTCGATTGGTCTTTGCTTCACACACGTGGTCGATCACTTGGATGTGAACTAGGGTGAGAATAAGGTGTTCACTAGTGCTCTTAGGTTTTGGATCAGTACTGAGCACTTGATTGGTTTCGCATAATATGTATCCATAGTGATGACTCTTTCCAGCTTAAGATTTCGTTACCGGTTTCGAATCCTCCCCACGTTCGCTTTTACTTGGTTAGGTTTTCGAGTGTAGATTTGAAAGCAATCTCATGTATGTATCCCATCTGATATAAGCCACTGACAGTTCATGTCACCTCGTTCAACTCTCGCTGGGTCACAGAAGTATGTTACTGCGCCCATTATCCCTACTCGGATAGGTTCGGTTCGTTCGTTTTATACTACGGTGAGTAAACTCAATTTGTGCATCGCATAGCCATGGAAAGCAAGCTTTCGCGGGCCTCTTCGACTGTTTTGATACGAGCTGTGCCCGTGATGCTTGTCATCCCAGGATACTAGACCCCTTTGGACGACCGCATGACCATCAGAAAGTAAATTCCACGTTCGATTTGGGGTGTGAACCCCGAACATAAAGTCTTTGTGTAGAACCACGAGGGCTCTATAGTACCGATTCTCTCGGTACGCTTGGTCCGTGTTCCTTTATGTTCGTACTCTTGTGAATAAGATTCACGTTCGTTTTGGGATATTTGCTACTGTCACCGTTTGAGTACTATGGGGCTTGAACCCCTAACATAAAGTCTTTGTGTAGAACCACGAGGGTTCTATAGTACCGATTCTCTCGGTACGCTTGGTCCGTGTTCCTTTATGTTCGTACTCTTGTGTGTATAATATTCATGTTCGGTTTGGGATATTTGCTACTTTCACCAGGGTCCCGTTCTTCATACAAGTCTGCCTTGCTAATGTGGTAACTTTATAGTGTAGTTCTGACATCCCAATTTTGGGACTTAGCCGATTTTTCGTATATTTCCATATGACCCATAGGGTCCCTTTCTTCATACAAGCTTGCCTAGGGCGATCGGTCAAAACTTGTCTTACTATTCGATTGGTCTTCGCAGTTTCACCCTAGGCAATTCGCCTAGGTCTGTCTTCTTGAGGAGGCCAAAACCCGAAATAAGGAGGTCTGGCCGACCCTGAAACCTCCCCTGTCTTAACTACACTAACCCGATTTTTCAGGGTCCTCACCGTCATACAACTTTCCCTAGGTCACTTATACTCTTGACTTAGGCCATCTGACTTGGTCCGTGTTTCTTCCTAGGGTTCACCTAGGTACTTTGCCTTGCTTGATGTGGTAACTTTTTAGTGTAGTTCTGACATCCCAATTTTGGGACTTAGCCGATTTTTCATGAATTTCCATATGACCCTAAGGGTCCCTTTCTTCATACAAGCTTGCCTAGGGCGATCGGTCAAAACTTGTCTTACTATTCGATTGGTCTTCGCAGTTTCACCCTAGGCAATTCGCCTAGGTCTGTCTTCTTGAGGAGGCCAAAACCCGAAATAAGGAGGTCCAGCCGACCCTGAAACCTCCCCTGTCTTAACTACACTAACCCGATTTTTCAGGGTCCTCAGCGCCATACAACTTTGCCTAGGTCACTTATACTCTTGACTTAGGCCATCTGACTTGGTCCGTGTTTCTTCCTAGGGTTCACCTAGGTACTTTGCCTTGCTTGATGTGGTAACTTTATAGTGTAGTTCTGACATCCCAATTTTGGGACTTAGCCGATTTTTCATGAATTTCCATATGACCCTAAGGGTCCCTTTCTTCATACAAGCTTGCCTAGGGCGATCGGTCAAAACTTGTCTTACTATTCGATTGGTCTTCGCACTTTCACCCTAGGCAGTTTGCCTAGGTCTGTCTTCTTGAGGAGGCCAAAACCCGAAATAAGGAGGTTCAGCCGACCCAGAAACCTCCCCTGTCTGAACTACACTAACCCGATTTTTCAGGGTCCTCAGCGCCATACAACTTTGCCTAGGTCACTTGTACTCTTGACTTAGGCCATCTGACTTGGTCCGTGTTTCTTCCTAGGGTTCACCTAGGTACTTTGCCTTGCTTGATGTGGTAACTTTTTAGTGTAGTTCAGACATCCCAATTTTGGGACTTAGCCGATTTTTCATGTATTTCCATATGACCCATAGGGTCCCTTTCTTCATACAAGCTTGCCTAGGGCGATCGGTCAAAACTTGTCTTACTATTCGATTGGTCTTCGCACTTTCACCCTAGGCAGTTTGCCTAGGTCTGTCTTCTTGAGGAGGCCAAAACCCGAAATAAGGAGGTTCAGCCGACCTAGAAACCTCCCCTGTCAGAACTACACTAACCAGATTTTTCAGGGTCCTCACCGTCATACAACTTTGCCTAGGTCACTTGTACTCTTGACTTAGGCCATCTGACTTGGTCCGTGTTTCTTCTTAGGGTTCACCTAGGTACTTTGCCTTGCTTGATGTGGTAACTTTTTAGTGTAGTTCAGACATCCCAATTTTGGGACTTAGCCGATTTTTCGTATATTTCCATATGACCCATAGGGTCCCTTTCTTCATACAAGCTTGCCTAGGGCGATCGGTCAAAACTTGTCTTACTATTCGATTGGTCTTCGCACTTTCACCCTAGGCAGTTTGCCTAGGTGTAGCTTCTTGAGGAGGTCAAAACCCAAAATAAGGAGGTTCAGCCGACCCAAAAACCTCCCCTGTCTGAACTACACTAACCCGATTTTTCAGGGTCCTCAGCGCCATACAACTTTGCCTAGGTCACTTGTACTCTTGACTTAGGCCATCTGACTTGGTCCGTGTTTCTTCTTAGGGTTCACCTAGGTACTTTGCCTTGCTTGATGTGGTAACTTTTTAGTGTAGTTCAGACATCCCAATTTTGGGACTTAGCCGATTTTTCATGTATTTCCATATGACCCATAGGGTCCCTTTCTTCATACAAGCTTGCCTAGGGCGATCGGTCAAAACTTGTCTTACTATTCGATTGGTCTTCGCACTTTCACCCTAGGCAGTTTGCCTAGGTGTAGCTTCTTGAGGAGGTCAAAACCCAAAATAAGGAGGTTCAGCCGACCCAAAAACCTCCCCTGTCTAAACTACACTAACCAGATTTTTCAGGGTCCTCACCGTCATACAACTTTGCCTAGGTCACTTGCACTCTTGACTTAGGCCATCTGACTTGGTCCGTGTTTCTTCCTAGGGTTCACCTAGGTACTTTGCCTTGCTTGATGTGGTAACTTTTTAGTGTAGTTCAGACATCCCAATTTTGGGACTTAGCCGATTTTTCATGTATTTCCATATGACCCATAGGGTCCCTTTCTTCATACAAGCTTGCCTAGGGCGATCGGTCAAAACTTGTCTTACTATTCGATTGGTCTTCGCACTTTCACCCTAGGCAGTTTGCCTAGGTGTAGCTTCTTGAGGAGGTCAAAACCCAAAATAAGGAGGTTCAGCCGACCCAAAAACCTCCCCTGTCTAAACTACACTAACCAGATTTTTCAGGGTCCTCACCGTCATACAACTTTGCCTAGGTCACTTGTTCTCTTGACTTAGGCCATCTGACTTGGTCCGTGTTTCTTCCTAGGGTTCACCTAGGTACTTTGCCTTGCTTGGTGTGGTAACTTTTTAGTGTAGTTCTGACATCCTCATTTTGGGACTTAGCCGATTTTTCGTAAAATGCCATATGACCCATATGGGTCCTTTCCTTCATATAAGTTTGCCTTGCTTGGTGTGGTAGCATTTGAGTGTAGTTCTGACATCATCATTTTGGGACTTAGCCGATTTTTCGTAAAATACCATATGACCCATCAGGGTCCTTTGCTTCATATAAGTTTGCCTTGCTTGGTGTGGTAACATTTGAGTGTAGTTCTGACATCCCCATTTTGGGACTTAGCCGATTTTTCGTAAAATACCATATGACCCATCAGGGTCCTTGCCTTCATATAAGTTTGCCTTGCTTGGTGTGGTAACATTTGAGTGTAGTTCTGACATCATCATTTTGGGACTTAGCCGATTTTTCGTAAAATACCATATGACCCATCAGGGTCCTTTGCTTCATATAAGTTTGCCTTGCTTGGTGTGGTAACATTTGAGTGTAGTTCTGACATCCTCATTTTGGGACTTAGCCGATTTTTCGTAAAATGCCATATGACCCATATGGGTCCTTTCCTTCATATAAGTTTGCCTTGCTTGGTGTGGTAACATTTGAGTGTAGTTCTGACATCATCATTTTGGGACTTAGCCGATTTTTCGTAAAATACCATATGACCCATCAGGGTCCTTTGCTTCATATAAGTTTGCCTTGCTTGGTGTGGTAACATTTGAGTGTAGTTCTGACATCCCCATTTTGGGACTTAGCCGATTTTTCGTAAAATACCATATGACCCATCAGGGTCCTTGCCTTCATATAAGTTTGCCTTGCTTGGTGTGGTAACATTTGAGTGTAGTTCTGACATCCCCATTTTGGGACTTAGCCGATTTTTCGTAAAATACCATATGACCCATCAGGGTCCTTGCCTTCATATAAGTTTGCCTTGCTTGGTGTGGTAACCTTTTAGTGTAGTTCTGACATCATCATTTTGGGACTTAGCCGATTTTTCGTAAAATACCATATGACCCATCAGGTTCCTTGCCTTCATATAAGTTTTCCTTGCTTGGTGTGGTAACATTTTAGTGTAGTTCTGACATCCCCATTTTGGGACTTAGCCGATTTTTCGTAAAATACCATATGACCCATCAGGGTCCTTTGCTTCATATAAGTTTGCCTTGCTTGGTGTGGTAACATTTGAGTGTAGTTCTGACATCCCCATTTTGGGACTTAGCCGATTTTTCGTAAAATACCATATGACCCATCAGGGTCCTTTCCTTCATATAAGTTTGCCTTGCTTGGTGTGGTAACACATGAGTGTAGTTCTGACATCCCCATTTTGGGACTTAGCCGATTTTTCGTAAAATACCATTTGACCCATCAGGGTCCTTTGCTTCATATAAGTTTGCCTTGCTTGATGTGGTAACTTTTTAGTGTAGTTCTGACATCATCATTTTGGGACTTAGCCGATTTTTCGTAAAATACCATATGACCCATCAGGGTCCTTTGCTTCATATAAGTTTGCCTTGCTTGGTGTGGTAACATTTGAGTGTAGTTCTGACATCATCATTTTGGGACTTAGCCGATTTTTCGTAAAATACCATTTGACCCATCAGGGTCTTTTGCTTCATATAAGTTTGCCTTGCTTGGTGTGGTAACATATGAGTGTAGTTCAGACATCCCCATTTTGGGACTTAGCCGATTTTTCGTAAAATACCATATGACCCATCAGGGACCTTGCCTTCATATAAGTTTGCCTTGCTTGGTGTGGTAACATTTGAGTGTAGTTCTGACATCCCCATTTTGGGACTTAGCCGATTTTTCGTAAAGTACCATATGACCCATCAGGGTCCTTTGCTTCATATAAGTTTGCCTTGCTTGGTGTGGTAACATTTGAGTGTAGTTCTGACATCCCCATTTTGGGACTTAGCCGATTTTTCGATCAATACCATATGACCCATCAGGGTCCTTGCCTTCATATAAGTTTGCCTTGCTTGGTGTGGTAACATATGAGTGTAGTTCTGACATCCCCATTTTGGGACTTAGCCGATTTTTCGTATAATACCATATGACCCATCAGGGACCTTGCCTTCATATAAGTTTGCCTTGCTTGGTGTGGTAACATTTGAGTGTAGTTCTGACATCCCCATTTTGGGACTTAGCCGATTTTTCGTAAAATACCATATGACCCATCAGGGTCCTTTGCTTCATATAAGTTTGCCTAGCTTGGTGTGATAACATTTGAGTGTAGTTCTGACATCCCCATTTTGGGACTTAGCCGATTTTTCGTAAAATACCATATGACCCATCAGGGTCCTTTGCTTCATATAAGTTTGCCTTGCTTGGTGTGGTAACATTTGAGTGTAGTTCTGACATCCCCATTTTGGGACTTAGCCGATTTTTCGTAAAATACCATATGACCCATCAGGGTCCTTTGCTTCATATAAGTTTGCCTTGCTTGGTGTGGTAACATTTGAGTGTAGTTCTGACATCCCCATTTTGGGACTTAGCCGATTTTTCGATCAATACCATATGACCCATCAGGGTCCTTGCCTTCATATAAGTTTGCCTTGCTTGGTGTGGTAACATTTGAGTGTAGTTCTGACATCATCATTTTGGGACTTAGCCGATTTTTCGTAAAATACCATATGACCCATCAAGGTCCTTTCCTTCATATAAGTTTGCCTTGCTTGATGTGGTAACATTTGAGTGTAGTTCTGACATCCCCATTTTGGGACTTAGCCGATTTTTCGTAAAATACCATATGACCCATCAGGGTCCTTTGCTTCATATAAGTTTGCCTAGCTTGGTGTGGTAACATTTGAGTGTAGTTCTGACATCCCCATTTTGGGACTTAGCCGATTTTTCGTAAAATACCATATGACCCATCAGGGTCCTTGCCTTCATATAAGTTTGCCTTGCTTGGTGTGGTAACATTTGAGTGTAGTTCTGACATCATCATTTTGGGACTTAGCCGATTTTTCGTAAAGTACCATATGACCCATCAGGGTCCTTTGCTTCATATAAGTTTGCCTTGCTTGGTGTGGTAACATTTGAGTGTAGTTCTGACATCCCCATTTTGGGACTTAGCCGATTTTTCGTAAAATACCATATGACCCATCAGGGTCCTTTGCTTCATATAAGTTTGCCTTGCTTGGTGTGGTAACATTTGAGTGTAGTTCTGACATCCCCATTTTGGGACTTAGCCGATTTTTCGTAAAATACCATATGACCCATCAGGGTCCTTTGCTTCATATAAGTTTGCCTTGCTTGGTGTGGTAACATATGAGTGTAGTTCTGACATCCCCATTTTGGGACTTAGCCGATTTTTCGTAAAATACCATATGACCCATCAGGGTCCTTGCCTTCATATAAGTTTGCCTTGCTTGGTGTGGTAACATTTGAGTGTAGTTCTGACATCCCCATTTTGGGACTTAGCCGATTTTTCAATCAATACCATATGACCCATCAGGGTCCTTTGCTTCATATAAGTTTGCCTTGCTTGGTGTGGTAACATTTGAGTGTAGTTCTGACATCCCCATTTTGGGACTTAGCCGATTTTTCGTAAAATACCATATGACCCATCAGGGTCCTTTGCTTCATATAAGTTTGCCTTGCTTGGTGTGGTAACATTTGAGTGTAGTTCTGACATCCCCATTTTGGGACTTAGCCGATTTTTCGTAAAATACCATATGACCCATCAGGGTCCTTGCCTTCATATAAGTTTGCCTTGCTTGGTGTGGTAACATTTGAGTGTAGTTCTGACATCCCCATTTTGGGACTTAGCCGATTTTTCGATCAATACCATATGACCCATCAGGGTCCTTTGCTTCATATAAGTTTGCCTTGCTTGGTGTGGTAACATTTGAGTGTAGTTCTGACATCCCCATTTTGGGACTTAGCCGATTTTTCGATCAATACCATATGACCCATCAGGGTCCTTGCCTTCATATAAGTTTGCCTTGCTTGGTGTGGTAACATATGAGTGTAGTTCTGACATCCCCATTTTGGGACTTAGCCGATTTTTCGTATAATACCATATGACCCATCAGGGACCTTGCCTTCATATAAGTTTGCCTTGCTTGGTGTGGTAACATTTGAGTGTAGTTCTGACATCCCCATTTTGGGACTTAGCCGATTTTTCGTAAAATACCATATGACCCATCAGGGTCCTTTGCTTCATATAAGTTTGCCTTGCTTGGTGTGGTAACATTTGAGTGTAGTTCTGACATCATCATTTTGGGACTTAGCCGATTTTTCGTAAAATACCATTTGACCCATCAGGGTCTTTTGCTTCATATAAGTTTGCCTTGCTTGGTGTGGTAACATATGAGTGTAGTTCAGACATCCCCATTTTGGGACTTAGCCGATTTTTCGTAAAATACCATATGACCCATCAGGGACCTTGCCTTCATATAAGTTTGCCTTGCTTGGTGTGGTAACATTTGAGTGTAGTTCTGACATCCCCATTTTGGGACTTAGCCGATTTTTCGTAAAGTACCATATGACCCATCAGGGTCCTTTGCTTCATATAAGTTTGCCTTGCTTGGTGTGGTAACATTTGAGTGTAGTTCTGACATCCCCATTTTGGGACTTAGCCGATTTTTCGATCAATACCATATGACCCATCAGGGTCCTTGCCTTCATATAAGTTTGCCTTGCTTGGTGTGGTAACATATGAGTGTAGTTCTGACATCCCCATTTTGGGACTTAGCCGATTTTTCGTATAATACCATATGACCCATCAGGGACCTTGCCTTCATATAAGTTTGCCTTGCTTGGTGTGGTAACATTTGAGTGTAGTTCTGACATCCCCATTTTGGGACTTAGCCGATTTTTCGTAAAATACCATATGACCCATCAGGGTCCTTTGCTTCATATAAGTTTGCCTAGCTTGGTGTGGTAACATTTGAGTGTAGTTCTGACATCCCCATTTTGGGACTTAGCCGATTTTTCGTAAAATACCATATGACCCATCAGGGTCCTTTGCTTCATATAAGTTTGCCTTGCTTGGTGTGGTAACATTTGAGTGTAGTTCTGACATCCCCATTTGGGACTTAGCCGATTTTTCGTAAAATACCATATGACCCATCAGGGTCCTTTGCTTCATATAAGTTTGCCTTGCTTGGTGTGGTAACATTTGAGTGTAGTTCTGACATCCCCATTTTGGGACTTAGCCGATTTTTCGATCAATACCATATGACCCATCAGGGTCCTTGCCTTCATATAAGTTTGCCTTGCTTGGTGTGGTAACATTTGAGTGTAGTTCTGACATCATCATTTTGGGACTTAGCCGATTTTTCGTAAAATACCATATGACCCATCAAGGTCCTTTCCTTCATATAAGTTTGCCTTGCTTGATGTGGTAACATTTGAGTGTAGTTCTGACATCCCCATTTTGGGACTTAGCCGATTTTTCGTAAAATACCATATGACCCATCAGGGTCCTTTGCTTCATATAAGTTTGCCTAGCTTGGTGTGGTAACATTTGAGTGTAGTTCTGACATCCCCATTTTGGGACTTAGCCGATTTTTCGTAAAATACCATATGACCCATCAGGGTCCTTGCCTTCATATAAGTTTGCCTTGCTTGGTGTGGTAACATTTGAGTGTAGTTCTGACATCATCATTTTGGGACTTAGCCGATTTTTCGTAAAGTACCATATGACCCATCAGGGTCCTTTGCTTCATATAAGTTTGCCTTGCTTGGTGTGGTAACATTTGAGTGTAGTTCTGACATCCCCATTTTGGGACTTAGCCGATTTTTCGTAAAATACCATATGACCCATCAGGGTCCTTTGCTTCATATAAGTTTGCCTTGCTTGGTGTGGTAACATTTGAGTGTAGTTCTGACATCCCCATTTTGGGACTTAGCCGATTTTTCGTAAAATACCATATGACCCATCAGGGTTCACTACTTCCTTGCTTCATATAAGTTTGCCTTGCTTGGTGTGGTAACATATGAGTGTAGTTCTGACATCCCCATTTTGGGACTTAGCCGATTTTTCGTAAAATACCATATGACCCATCAGGGTCCTTGCCTTCATATAAGTTTGCCTTGCTTGGTGTGGTAACATTTGAGTGTAGTTCTGACATCCCCATTTTGGGACTTAGCCGATTTTTCAATCAATACCATATGACCCATCAGGGTCCTTTGCTTCATATAAGTTTGCCTTGCTTGGTGTGGTAACATTTGAGTGTAGTTCTGACATCCCCATTTTGGGACTTAGCCGATTTTTCGTAAAATACCATATGACCCATCAGGGTCCTTTGCTTCATATAAGTTTGCCTTGCTTGGTGTGGTAACATTTGAGTGTAGTTCTGACATCCCCATTTTGGGACTTAGCCGATTTTTCGTAAAATACCATATGACCCATCAGGGTCCTTGCCTTCATATAAGTTTGCCTTGCTTGGTGTGGTAACATTTGAGTGTAGTTCTGACATCCCCATTTTGGGACTTAGCCGATTTTTCGATCAATACCATATGACCCATCAGGGTCCTTTGCTTCATATAAGTTTGCCTTGCTTGGTGTGGTAACATTTGAGTGTAGTTCTGACATCCCCATTTTGGGACTTAGCCGATTTTTCGTAAAATACCATATGACCCATCAGGGTCCTTTGCTTCATATAAGTTTGCCTTGCTTGGTGTGGTAACATTTGAGTGTAGTTCTGACATCCCCAATTTGGGACTTAGCCGATTTTTCGTAAAATACCATATGACCCATCAGGGGTCCTTGCCTTCATATAAGTTTTGCCTTGCTTGGTGTGGTAACATTTGAGTGTAGTTCTGACATCCCCATTTTGGGACTTAGCCGATTTTTCGATCAATACCATATGACCCATCAGGGTCCTTTGCTTCATATAAGTTTGCCTTGCTTGGTGTGGTAACATTTGAGTGTAGTTCTGACATCATCATTTTGGGACTTAGCCGATTTTTCGTAAAATACCATATGACCCATCAGGG
>NW_026690115.1:0-10000 GCF_943734765.1 Anopheles ziemanni
CTGACATCCCCATTTTGGGACTTAGCCGATTTTTCGTAAAATACCATATGACCCATCAGGGTCCTTTGCTTCATATAAGTTTGCCTTGCTTGGTGTGGTAACATTTGAGTGTAGTTCTGACATCCCCATTTTGGGACTTAGCCGATTTTTCGTAAAATACCATATGACCCATCAGGGTCCTTTGCTTCATATAAGTTTGCCTTGCTTGGTGTGGTAACATTTGAGTGTAGTTCTGACATCCCCATTTTGGGACTTAGCCGATTTTTCGATCCATCCCATATGACCCATCAGGGTCCTTTGCTTCATATAAGTTTGCCTTGCTTGATGTGGTAACACATGAGTGTAGTTCTGACATCCCCATTTTGGAACTTAGCCGATTTTTCGATCAATACCATATGACCCATCAGGGTCCTTTGCTTCATATAAGTTTGCCTTGCTTGATGTGGTAACACATGAGTGTAGTTCTGACATCCCCATTTTGGGACTTAGCCGATTTTTCGATCCATCCCATATGACCCATCAGGGTCCTTTTTCTTCATATAAGTTTCCCAAGACTTAGTGCTTTTTTCCTTTGGACACCAATATCACCCTTGCGGGTATCTTTGATCTTCTCACTTTGTATTGGCCGAATGTAGGTCTTGCCATGCCAAACATATAATTGTTCTACACCAAGTCTCTATCTCGTACCGCCAGCTCGGTACATTCGATTAACCTGCCCTTAAGGCACCCGGGACTTAGCCATTTTTTCACATTTTTCATGATTTTGAGGCAACTTTTCTCGACTTTGTCACCTTATATCACCAAGATCCTTTCCCTTTAGCGCTTCACTCTGTTCGTATGATATTTAGCGCTGACTATCACCTTTCTGTCGCTGAGCTCAACTTCTTATTCGGTGCCATAGAGCCAGAGATATTTGGTGTATGCTGTTATAAGGGAAGTTTGTCACTTTTTCAAAGGCCCACTTTGGGACGCCCATATCTCACCTTCAGGTATCTTCGATCTTCTTGTCGTCTATGGACGAAACTTAGGCCTTGTCTTGGCCAACTTATAAATGTTCTACGGCCAAGCCGTATCTCTTACCGCCAGCCCGGTATTCATGGACTTAGTTGGATTTTCGCCTCTCGTGGTAACAATTTCAGACTTTGACTCACAATAACACCCAAACGGTCACATGCTAGCGCTTTGCTTGGAAGGAATTATAGTTAGCGCTACCTTTTCTCTTTCCATCGATACCTTGTTCGTTCCATTCCATGCCATACAGCCGAAGTTATGATGTTTCCCGTTTTCCATATCATGTGGAGCTTATGCTCTGGGAAAACCATCTAACACCTGTACCACCCTTTTAGGTACCACCGATCTCGAGACTATGTTCGGGCCAAATATAGGTTATAACATGCCCAACTTATAATTGTTCTACACCAAGTCTCTATCTCTTACCGCCTGCTCGGTATTTTACTCGTAAGTCCAAATTTCACAACTTGTACTTTTTGGCCCAATGTACTCGAGTTTCAATTTTGGTAACATTTTTCGACTTTGACGCTTAATAACTTCCAAATCATGCTAGTTAGCGCTTTGCTTTCTTCTAGTCGTATCTAGCGCTGGGTGTTACCTTTCCAAAACATATCCTAGCTCTACAATCCATGCCATACAGCCGGAGCTACATGGTGCACAAGTCAAATCCATTTTAGCCATGTTTCATTTTTGCTAATTTTTGACCACTCGTATCACCCTTCCAGAGTGGTCCGATCTTCTCGCTTTCTATGGACGACTTTTAGGTCTCGTAGAGGCAAGCTTATAAGTATTCTACGTCAACCCGCTATCTCTTACCGCTTGCTCGGTATTCTTGGTCTTGTGTGATTTTTGGCCATTTTGGTATTATTTTTCCACTTTGTCGCTTAATAACTCAGTTTTGCTCAACACTTAGCGCTTCGGTTGTTTGGGATTATAGTTAGCGCTCGGTTCGACCTTTCCAACACTGATCTAAGCTTGTCAATTCGTTCCATACAGCCTGAGTTATTCGCGATACCGTGTTTCAACCCATTTCTCAAGTCTCGTTTTGGTCCAACTTTGAACCAGCCATATCACCCTGATGGGTACCTCCGATCTTCTCGCTCTATATTGGCCAAAGTTAGGTCTTGTGGTAACGTACTTATGATTGTTCTACGCCGTGTTCGTAGCTCTTATCGTTCGCCCGCTATTTTCGATCATAAGGTGAATTTTCGCCTCTAAACCACCATTTTTCACCTTTGCCCTCTAATATGACCGACTTGCTCAACACCTAGCGCTTCGCTTGGTAGGACACATAGCTAGCGCTCGTTGAGACCTTTCCAACGCATATCCAAGCTTTCCGATCCGAGCCATACAGCCTGAGCTATACGCGATACCGTTTTTCCCATTTTCTTGGTCACATGCACTTTAGGGTACCCCTTTTTGCCTTTGACCCTTAATACCTCCTCCGGGTCACTAGTAGGCGCTTAGCTTGGTAGGAAACATAGCTAGAGCAGGCCTTCACCTTTCCAAAACTGCCTCAAGTGTTCCGATCCGACATCTAGAACCAAAGTTATGGTCATTCCCATCATGCTCTACTTTCATGGTCAACCTCCACCAAGCACACCTAGGTTGGACCAACTTTCACCAACTCATCTCGAACCCCAAATTTGCTTCGACCTACTAGGTTTCCCTAGCAAAGTGGCCAAAACATCCATTACAACACGACTGGTCTTTCTGGTGGTCGACCTAGGCGACTTTGTTCGACGACCACCACCCCATGGAACTAAAAGACGTCCCTTGATACGGACCACCGATACATTTTCCGGCCTGTCTAAACTACACTCATCGAAATTTTTTTGGGTCCCCACCGTCATACAAGTTTGCCTAGGTCAAGTTTTTCTTCCGGATCGGCCGCGGACCTCACTTTTCATTATCTAGGGAGGCCATAGGGCCCCAAAAGGGGTTTTTTAAAATTTTCGACACTTTCGACTTTGGTCGGATTTTTTCCGATTTTGGTCCGACCTAGGGACTTGGTGGTCCAAGGAGCCTCGGGACCAAACTTTTTTCTCAGGGGTCCCTACCTCCATACAACTTTGCCTAGGTCAATTTTTTGTTCCAAATCGACCGCGGATTTTTCACTTTTCAATATCTGGGGCTCGTGTAGAGTCCGAATATGAGGTTTTCTCATTTTTCGACATTTTCGACTTTTTTCGACTTTTTTCGGGTTTTTCGACCTAGGGGTCCGCCCAACAAATTTTGGGTCAAAAATTTTTATTGAACTAGTCGAAAGTACGCAAAAAGATAAGACTTTTTGCCGAAGACACCATGCCCCGGAACCGACTCCTTCCCCTTCAAAATTGGGACAAACGTGATTTTTGAAACTTTTCCTTAGGGAGCCCAAGACTTAGAAAATTTTCAAATTCTCGATTTTTCGATTGCGAGCTAGCGCTTTGCGGTCTTCGGCAATGTTGTAGATCTCGACGAGATAAGACTTTTTGGTCAAGGGACATTTTGCCTCCGACCCCTCCTTCCCCCCGCAAATCGCCCCCCAAAGTGCAATTTTTGCATTTTCACCTCTTTGCACGCACTGTTCGGCCCAAATGGCCACTTTCTATGGGTCTGAGCGCTTTGCGGTCTTCGGCAAACTTTTAGAGCGTACCAAGCCCTAATTATAATTCTTCTACACCACCTTCGTACCTCTTCATCCCTGGCCGCTATTCGCGTACCAAGGTAATTTTTGTTCATTTTGTCAACATTTTTCATCTTTGACTGCTTATATCGGCCTTGCCATGAACCGATAGCGCTTCGCTGTGTTCTAACGTAAGTTAGTACTGCTCAATACCTTTCCAAATCATGTCTTAGATTGTCATTTGCTTGCATACAGCCGGAGCTATGAGCGATACCGTAAAAAGTACCGAAACTTGGAAAAATCCTTTGATCGCCCATATCCCCCCTTTGGGGGCCAGATATCGAAAAAAGTTCTGATTCAAAAAGTTGCGCATTAACGTGTTCTAGTTATGCCTAGAACATTTCACTTCGCTAGCTGGCCTGCAACTTAGCCGTAATTGGGATTTTAGGGTGTTCTTGGAGGGCCCATTTCCTGCGACTTGGTATCTTTTGGGCCCAATGTTTCTCTAATATCTCCACGAGTTTTCCAGATAGCCTTTTCAAACTTTCAGGGTGTCTAGAACACCTCAAGACCTTTCCAACGCTATGCCGTTTGCCTCGCTCGGACATCTACAGCCAAAGTTATTCGAGGTACACTTTACCTTACCCTGTTTTCTCAGTACTTGGTCGAAAATTTCGATCAGCCATATGACCGACTTGGACAACCCTGAGCGGGTTGGCCCCATATAATTAAACTTTCGTCTCGTTGAGGCAAACTTATAAATATTCCACGTCAACTCGCTATCTCGTACCGCCTTGACGGTATACTTGGTCCAAGGGCCATTTCCAGCGACTTGGTCGCAATTTCGCTCTAAGTTTCGCTAATACCTTCGTCCGTGGACATGGTGATTTTTTGTTCGTATTTTTCCTTGATAGTCCCACTCAAGACTATTCCATACCAGAGCCAAGCGTCCCGCTAAGTGCCATACAGCCTGAGCAGTAATTCATGAAAGGTACCTCTACCAGTTTTTGCCATACTTGGGTACAAACTTTGGATCGCCCATATCTCCACTTTGGAGGCCAGCCAGCACCTTGGCCTCATATACTTTTTTGTTGGTCATACCATGCACCAAATATAATTGTTCTACGCCAACTTGCTATCTCTTCTCCAACTTGCCGTTATTCTTGGTCCAAGTCCCATTTCATTCGTTTTTGGACCCATTTTGCTATATGTTTCACTAATAGCTTCGGCCATGGACAAGCTGATTTTCTATTTGTATTTTTCCTTGATAGTCCCACTCAAGACCATTCCAAAACACACCGCAGCTTGTCGCTCGGTGGCAAACTGACCGAGTTATAATTCATGAAAGGTACCTCAACTTGGTACACCACGTGGTCGGCCCAAACCATATACCGACCAAACGACCGACTTGGAGCACCCTGACCGGGTTGGCCCCATATAATGAAAGTTGCGTCTCTACACGCCCAACTTATGAATATTCTACGCCAAGTCGCTATCTCTTACCGGTAAGCCGGTATTCACCTTCCAAGGGGGATTTTGGTCAAGTGCCATTTCCTGCGACTTGGTCCCCGAATTGGACCATCATCACCTAATATCTCCGTGGTCTTTCAACTCAGCCTCATAAAACTTTCAGGGTAGATAGGTCTCCCCAAGACCTTTCCAACGGTGAGCCGTTTGCCTCGCTCGGCCATCTACAGCCGAAGTTATTAATGGTACTTGGTACCTTACCCTGTTTTTTCCATACTTGTTCGTACTTGGGTACAAACTTTGGATCGCCCATATCTCCACTTTGGAGGCCAGCTAGCACCTTGGCCCCATATACTTTTTTGTTGGTCATGCCATGCACCAAATATAATTGTTCTACGCCAACTTGCTATCTCTTCTCCAACTTGCCGTTATTCTTGGTCCAATTCCCATTTCATTCGTTTTTGGACCCATTTTGCTATATGTTTCACTAATAGCTTCGGCCATGGACAAGCTGATTTTCGATTGGTATTTTTCCTTGATAGTCCCACTCAAGACCATTCCAAAACACACCGCAGCTTGTCGCTCGGTGGCAAACTGACCAAGTTATAATTCATGAAAGGTACCTCAACTTGGCACACCACGTGGTCGGCCCAAACCATAAACCAACCAAACGACCGACTTGGAGCACCCTGACCGGGTTGGCCCCATATAATAAAAGTTGCGTCTCTACACGCCCAACTTATGAATATTCTACGCCAAGTCGCTATCTCTTACCGGTAAGCCGGTATTCACCTTCCAAGGGTGATTTTGGTCAAGCGCCATTTCCTGCGACTTGGTCCCCGAATTGGACCATCATCACCTAATATCTCCGTGGTCTTTCAACTCAGCCTCATGAAACTTTCAGGGTAGATAGGTCTCCCCAAGACCTTTCCAACGGTGAGCCGTTTGCCTCGCTCGGCCATCTACAGCCGAAGTTATTAATGGTACTTGGTACCTTACCCTGTTTTTTCCATACTTGTTCGTACTTGGGTACAAACTTTGGATCGCCCATATCTCCACTTTGGAGGCCAGCCAGCACCTTGGCCCCATATACTTTTTTGTTGGTGATACCATGCAACAAATATAATTGTTCTACGCAAGCTTGCTATCTCTTCTCCAACTTGCGGTTATTTTTGACTCAAGTCCCATTTCCATAGTTTTTGGTACCAATTTGCTCTATGTTTCGCTAATAGCTTCGCCCAAGGACTTTGTGATTTTTTGTTCGCATTTTTCCTAAATAGTCCCACTCAAGACTATTCCAAATCACACCTTAGCTTGTCGCTCAGTGCCATACAGCCAGAGTTTTAATTCATGAAAGGTACATCACCTTGGTACACCACGTGGTCGGTCCAAACCATCAACCAACCATATGACCGACTTCGAGTCGAGCTAGCGGCTAGGCTCAATATAATGAAATGCGTGTCTTGATGCGGGCTACTGACGGTCTGAACAATGTAGCTCGCTAGCTCGTCTCTAAACTTGTGTTTTGGTCGAATATTGGGTGTTCATGTACCACTTCGGGTAACATGGACTTTGGTGCAACTTTACCACTTGTGCACTTAATAACTTCCCGGTCATTCAAGTCTTTGCCTTCATACTTTCAGGGTAGTTAGGTCTCGTCGAGACCTTTCCATACATATGCCAAACTCATCGATCGGACATCTATAGCCCGAGTTATTCGCGGTACACCGTACCTTACCCTGTTTTTTCCTCAATTGGGTACAAACCTTGGAACACCCATATCGCCCCTTTAGAGACTAGCTGGCACGTTGGCCTCATATAATGATAAGTGCACCTCAACTAGGGCTACTGACGGTCAGAACATTTCAACTTGCTAGCTCGGGCCCACACTTGTGTTTTTCTCGAATATATGGTTCAAGTGTGCCACTTTGGGCACTTTTGGACATTTTGTCCCCACACAACTTTCTTGCCTTGGTAGATAGGGTCTTGTGTTTTTTGGCAAAAAGATGCACCAAGATATGGTCTAACTTTCGTTCTTGTACCGCAAAGCGCTACCTCCAACACCCGAGGAGATAGAAAGTGATTATGTTCGGTATATCGGTCTTCCATGGCCTACTATGGTAAGCCCCTGCAGGTATGCAACCGAAGGTGCTTGGTACATGTATTTGGTGCAATATCGGTGCAAAGTAGGTGTTTCCTTGATCGGGCTATAACTTTCTTGGTTGATGTTGGATTGCTTTACGGTCTTCGGGGGATAGTTAGGGAACATGTTGGCCAACATTTTCTTATTCCTCAGCCTGGCCGTACCTCTTACCGTCTAGGCGGTATTCATGCTCTAAGTTGGAACTTGTGTTCCTTCGGGCAACTTTTCTGACTTTGACGCTTAATAACTTCCGTTCATATGCAGTCTAAGCTCTGCAACTCTCAGGAAAGCTAGTACTACTCATTTCCTTTCCATATCAGTCTTTGGCTTGTCGATCCGATGTCTACAGCCTTAGTTATTCACGTTCCCTGTGAAGGTAGGTTGTTGCCCATTTTCCAGTTCATGTGGTAACATTCCCGGACTTTGCCGGCTTTCTCTTCATGTGGTAACTTGCTTGCTCATGTGGTAACTTGGAAGTGTATTTCTGACAGACCCAATCTGGGACTTAGCCGATTTTTCTCTGCATATTATATGGATCCATCACTAGGCCATCTTGCTTGCTCATGTGGTAACTTGGAAGTGTATTTCTGACAGACCCAATCTGGGACTTAGCCGATTTTTCTCTTCATATCATATGGATCCATCACTAGGCCATCTTGCTTGCTTGTGTGGTAACTTGATAGTGTATGTCTGACAGACCCAATCTGGGACTTAGCCGATTTTTCTCTTCATATCATATGGATCCATCACTAGGCCATCTTGCTTGCTTGTGTGGTAACTTGGAAGTGTATTTCTGACAGACCCAATCTGGGACTTAGCCGATTTTTCTCTTCATATTATATGGATCCTGGACTTAGCCTGTTATTAGGTTATTATATATGGATCCTGGACTTAGCCGATTATTAGGTTATTATATATGGATCCTGGACTTAGCCGATATTTCTCTTCATATAATATGGATCCGGGACTTAGCCAATTTTTCTCTTCATATAATATGGATCCGGGACTTAGCCGATTTTTCTCTTCATATAATATGGATCCGGGACTTAGCCAATTTTTCTCTTCATGTGGTAACGTATGCCAATCGCTCACAAGTCATGGGATAAGGGTACTTGTGTTCTTCCATCTTCTAAGTCCCGCACGGGGACATCGTGATCGCCCCAAGTCCGGAATAGCGCCAAGTCAAGCCCCACGGTGGCCGTGCAGGACCTGTTAGCGGCGGCCCCACTGACAGCACTAATCCGGACTTAGAAATTATATCTTTCTAATCGAACACCACACACGCAACACCACCATACCACCATCTCCTTGCAAGTACCTAAGTACCCGCAACTCCATGGTGAAGGCAATGTCACTCCATCACCAACCTCTTTGCACTGCAAGCACTTGCGTACCCACAACACTCCGAAGAAGGCAACGGCGCGCGATGCTCGACTCCACACACCACACCACACCACACCACCGATGGCCAGCCAGCCAGCCAGCCCAACTAAGGGCTAACCCACCAACCAACCACCAATGGCCTAGGCCAGCCGGATCACACCTTCAAGTCCAAGCACAGCCAAGTGCAAGTACCGCCAAGTGTTCACCAACCAACCATCACACCAGGTCAGCCGGCCGGTACCCACCTTCAAGTGCCATTACCCTCGGGTGCAAGCTCAATCAAGTGTTAACCAACCAACCCGGCCAAGGCAGCCAACAGGCCGGCACCCTACAGCACCGACCCGCCATCACCACCTCAACCGTTGACCATGCAAGTGGCCTCGGACAACAGGTGACACCCGAAGTACATCCGAAGAACGTATATCAAGTGTTTGCTCACCAAGTCCTCAACCAACCCCAAGTACCCGGAGGTACCCAGAGTGTTGGATCCGCCAACCCGTCCCGGCACTCCAAGTCCTTGCGAACCCAAAGTGTTTGCCCGGTAGGGCCATTGTATCACAACGCTTGCGACCATGCAAGTGGCCTCGAACAAGGTGACAGGGGTATCTTCACCAAGTCCTCAACCAACCCCAAGTACCCGGAGGTACCCAGAGTGTTGGGTCCGCCAACCACTACCAGCACTCTAAGTCCTCGCGAACCCAAAGTGTTTGCCCGGTAGGGCCATTAGACCACAACGCTTGCTAACCATGCAAGTGGCCTCGGACAACAGGTGACACCCGAAGTACATCCGAAGAGTGTACAACAAGTGTTTGTTCACCAAGTCCTCAACCAACCCCAAGTACCCGGAGGTACCCAGAGTGTTGGGTCCGCCAACCACTACCAGCACTCTAAGTCCTTGCGAACCCAAAGTGTTTGCCCGGTAGGGCCATTAGACCACAACGCTTGCTAACCATGCAAGTGGTCTCGGACAACAGGCGATACCCGAAGTACATCCGAAGAGTGTATATCAAGTGTTTGTTCACCAAGTCCTCAACCAACCCCAAGTACCCGGAGGTACCCAGAGTGTTGGGTCCGCCAACCACTACCAGCACTCTAAGTCCTCGCGAACCCAAAGTGTTTGCCCGGTAGGGCCATTAGACCACAACGCTTGCTAACCATGCAAGTGGTCTCGGACAACAGGCGATACCCGAAGTACATCCGGAGAGTGTACAACAAGTGTTTGTTCACCAAGTCCTCAACCAACCCCAAGTACCCGGAGGTACCCAGAGTGTTGGATCCGCCAACCCGTCCCGGCACTCCAAGTCCTTGCGAACCCAAAGTGTTTGCCCGGTAGGGCCATTGAATCACAACGCTTGCTAACCATGCAAGTGGTCTCGGACAACAGGTGA
>NW_026690116.1:0-12500 GCF_943734765.1 Anopheles ziemanni
CCCCATTTTGGGACTTAGCCGATTTTTCGTAAAATACCATATGACCCATCAGGGTCCTTTGCTTCATATAAGATTGCCTTGCTTGGTGTGGTAACATTTGAGTGTAGTTCAGACATCCCCATTTTGGGACTTAGCCGATTTTTCGTAAAATACCATATGACCCATCAGGGTCCTTGCCTTCATATAAGTTTGCCTTGCTTGGTGTGGTAACACATGAGTGTAGTTCTGACATCCCCATTTTGGGACTTAGCCGATTTTTCGTAAAATACCATATGACCCATCAGGGTCCTTGCCTTCATATAAGTTTGCCTTGCTTGGTGTGGTAACATATGAGTGTAGTTCTGACATCCCCATTTTGGGACTTAGCCGATTTTTCGTAAAATACCATACGACCCATCAGGGTCCTTTGCTTCATATAAGTTTGCCTTGCTTGGTGTGGTAACATTTGAGTGTAGTTCTGACATCCCCATTTTGGGACTTAGCCGATTTTTCGATCCATCCCATATGACCCATCAGGGTCCTTTTTCTTCATATAAGTTTCCCAAGACTTAGTGCTTTTTACCTTTGGACACCAATATCACCCTTGCGGGTATCTTTGATCTTCTCACTTTGTATTGACCGAATGTAGGTCTTGCCATGCCAAACATATAATTGTTCTACACCAAGTCTCTATCTCGTACCGCCAGCTCGGTACATTCGATTAACCTGCCCTTAAGGCACCCGGGACTTAGCCATTTTTTCACATTTTTCATGATTTTGAGGCAACTTTTCTCAACTTTGTCACCTTATATCACCAAGATCCTTTCCCTTTAGCGCTTCACTCTGTTCGTATGATATTTAGCGCTGACTATCACCTTTCTATCGCTGAGCTCAACTTCTTATTCGGTGCCATAGAGCCAGAGATATTTGGTGTATGCTGTTATAAGGGAAGTTTGTCACTTTTTCAAAGGCCCACTTTGGGACGCCCATATCTCACCTTCAGGTATCTTCGATCTTCTTGTCGTCTATGGACGAAACTTAGGTCTTGTCTTGGCCAACTTATAAATGTTCTACGGCCAAGCCGTATCTCTTACCGCCAGCCCGGTATTCATGGACTTAGTTGGATTTTCGCCTCTCGTGGTAACAATTTCAGACTTTCACTCACAATAACACCCGAACGGTCACATGCTAGCGCTTTGCTTGGAAGGAATTATAGTTAGCGCTACCTTTTCTCTTTCCATCGATACCTTGTTCGTTCCATTCCATGCCATACAGCCGAAGTTATGATGTTTCCCGTTTTCCATATCATGTGGAGCTTATGCTCTGGGAAAACCATCTAACACCTGTACCACCCTTTTGGGTACCACCGATCTCGAGACTATGTTCGGGCCAAATATAGGTTATAACATGCCCAACTTATAATTGTTCTACACCAAGTCTCTATCTCTTACCGCCTGCTCGGTATTTTACTCGTAAGTCCAAATTTCACAACTTGTACTTTTTGGCCCAATGTACTCGAGTTTCAATTTTGGTAACATTTTTCGACTTTGACGCTTAATAACTTCCAAATCATGCTAGTTAGCGCTTTGCTTTCTTCTAGTCGTACCTAGCGCTGGGTGTTACCTTTCCAAAACATATCCTAGCTTAACAATCCATGCCATACAGCCGGAGCTACATGGTGCACAAGTCAAATCCATTTTAGCCATGTTTCATTTTTGCCAATTTTTGACCACTCGTATCACCCTTCCAGAGTGGTCCGATCTTCTCGCTGTCTATGGCCGACTTTTAGGTCTCGTAGAGGCAAACTTATAAGTATTCTACGTCAACCCGCTATCTCTTACCGCCTGCTCGGTATTCTTGGTCTTGTGTGATTTTTGGCCATTTTGGTATTATTTTTCCACTTTGTCGCTTAATAACTCAGTTTTGCTCAACACTTAGCGCTTCGGTTGTTTGGGATTATAGTTAGCGCTCGGTTCGACCTTTCCAACACTGATCTTAGCTTGTCGATCCGTTCCATACAGCCTGAGTTATTCGCGATACCGTGTTTCAACCCATTTCTCAAGTCTCGTTTTGGTCCAACTTTGAACCAGCCATATCACCCTGATGGGTACCTCCGATCTTCTCGCTCTATATTGGCCAAAGTTAGGTCTTGTGGTAACGTACTTATGATTGTTCTACGCCGTGTTCGTAGCTCTTATCGTTCGCCCGCTATTTTCGATCATAAGGTGAATTTTCGCCTCTAAACCACCATTTTTCACCTTTGCCCTCTAATATGACCGACTTGCTCAACACCTAGCGCTTCGCTTGGTAGGACACATAGCTAGCGCTCGTCAAGACCTTTCCAACGCATATCCAAGCTTTCCGATCCGAGCCATACAGCCTGAGCTATAGGCGATACCGTTTTTCCCATTTTCTTGGTCACACGCACTTTAGGGTACCCCTTTTTGCCTTTGACCCTTAATACCTCCTCCGGGTCACTAGTAGGCGCTCAGCTTGGTAGGATACATAGCTAGAGCAGGCCTTCACCTTTCCAAAACTGCCTCAAGTGTACCGATCCGACATCTAGAACCAAAGTTATGGTCATTCCTATCATGCTCTACTTTCATGGTCAACCTCCACCAAGCACACCTAGGTTGGACCAACTTTCACCAACTCATCTCGAACCCCAAATTTGCTTCGACCTACTAGGTTTCCCTAGTAAAGTGGTCAAAACATCCATTACAACACGACTGGTCTTTCTGGTGGTCGACCTAGGCGACTTTGTTCGACGACCACCACCCCATGGAACTAAAAGACGTCCCTTGATACGGACCACCGATACATTTTCCGGCCTGTCTAAACTACACTCATCGAAATTTTTTTGGGTCCCCACCGTCATACAAGTTTGCCTAGGTCAAGTTTTTCTTCCGGATCGGCCGCGGACCTCACTTTTCATTATCTAGGGAGGCCATAGGGCCCCAAAAGGGGTTTTTTAAAATTTTCGACACTTTCGACTTTGGTCGGATTTTTTCCGATTTTGGTCCGACCTAGGGACTTGGTGGTCCAAGGAGCCTCGGGACCAAACTTTTTTCTCAGGGGTCCCTACCTCCATACAACTTTGCCTAGGTCAATTTTTTGTTCCAAATCGACCGCGGATTTCACTTTTCAATATCTGGGGCTCGTGTAGAGTCCGAATATGAGGTTTTCTCATTTTTCGACATTTTCGACTTTTTTCGACTTTTTTCGGGTTTTTCGACCTAGGGGTCCGCCGAACAAATTTTGGGTCAAAAATTTTTATTGAACTAGTCGAAAGTACGCAAAAAGATAAGACTTTTTGCCGAAGACACCATGCCCCGGAACCGACTCCTTCCCCTTCAAAATTGGGGACAAACGTGATTTTTGAAACTTTTCCTTAGGGAGCCCAAGACTTAGAAAATTTTCAAATTCTCGATTTTTCGATTGCGAGCTAGCGCTTTGCGGTCTTCGGCAATGTTGTAGATCTCGACGAGATAAGACTTTTTGGTAAAGGGACATTTTGCCCTCCGACCCCTCCTTCACCCCGCAAATCGCCCCCCAAAGTGCAATTTTTGCATTTTCACCTCTTTGCACGCACTGTTCGGCCCAAATGGCCACTTTCTATGGGTCTGAGCGCTTTGCGGTCTTCGGCAAACTTTTAGAGCGTACCAAGTCCTAATTATAATTGTTCTACACCACCTTCGTACCTCTTCATCCCTGGCCGCTATTCGCGTACCAAGGTAATTTTTGTTCATTTTGTCTACATTTTTCATCTTTGACTGCTTATATCGGCCTTGCCATGAACCGATAGCGCTTCGCTGTGTTCTAACGTAAGTTAGTACTACTCAATACCTTTCCAAATCATGTCTTAGATTGTCATTTGCTTGCTTACAGCCGGAGCTATGAGCGATACCGTAAAAAGTACCGAAACTTGGAAAAATCCTTGGATCGCCCATATCCCCCCTTTGGGGACCAGATATCGAAAAAAGTTCTTATTCAAAAAGTTGCGCCTTAACGTGTTCTAGTTATGCCTAGAACATTTCACTTCGCTAGCTGGCCTGCAACTTAGCCGTAATTGGGATTTTAGGGTGTTCATGGAGGGCCCATTTCCTGCGACTTGGTATCTTTTGGGCCCTATGTTTCTCTAATATCTCCACAAGTTTTCCAGATAGCTTTCTCATACTTTCAGGGTGCCTAGAGCACCTCAAGACCTTTCCAACGCTATGCCGC
Organism: Anopheles ziemanni; assembly: GCF_943734765.1. Taxonomy (NCBI): domain Eukaryota; kingdom Metazoa; phylum Arthropoda; class Insecta; order Diptera; family Culicidae; genus Anopheles; species Anopheles ziemanni. The sequence goes on from NW_026690116.1 coordinate 4,204, forward strand.
TCGCCTCGCTCGGACATCTACAGCCGAAGTTATTCGAGGTACACGGTACCTTACCCTGTTTTCTCAGTACTTGGTCGAAAATTTCGATCAGCCATATGACCGACTTGGACAACCCTGAGCGGGTTGGCCCCATATAACTAAACTTTTGTCTCTTGTAGGCAAACTTATAAATGTTCTACGTCAACTCGCTATCTCGTACCGCCTTGACGGTATACTTGGTCCAAGGGCCATTTCCAGCGACTTGGTCGCAATTTCGCTCTAAGTTTCGCTAATACCTTCGTCCGTGGACATGGTGATTTTTTGTTCGTATTTTTCCTTGATAGTCCCACTCAAGACTATTCCATACCAGAGCCAAGCGTCCCGCTAAGTGCCATACAGCCTGAGCAGTAATTCATGAAAGGTACCTCTACCAGTTTTTGCCATACTTGGGTACAAACTTTGTATCGCCCATATCTCCACTTTGGAGGCCAGCCAGCACCTTTGCCCCATATACTTTTTTCTTGGTCATACCATGCACTAAATATAATTGTTCTACGCCAACTTGCTATCTCTTCTCTAACTTGCCGTTATTCTTGGTCCAAGTCCCATTTCATTCGTTTTCGGACCCATTTTGCTATATGTTTCACTAATAGCTTCGGCCATGGACAAGCTGATATTCTGTTTGTATTTTTGCTTGATAGTCCCACTCAAGACCATTCCAAAACACACCGCAACTTGTCGCTCGGTGGCAAACTGACCGAGTTATAATTCATGAAAGATACCTCAACTTGGTACACCATGTGGTCGGCCCAAACCATATACCGACCAAACGACCGACTTGGAGCACCCTGACCGGGTTGCCCCCATATAATGAAAGTTGCGTCTCTACACGCCCAACTTATGAATATTCTACGCCAAGTCGCTATCTCTTACCGGTAAGCCGGTATTCACCTTCCAAGGGTGATTTTGGTCAAGTGCCATTTCCTGCGACTTGGTCCCCGAATTGGACCATCATCACCTAATATCTCCGTGGTCTTTCAACTCAGCCTCATGAAACTTTCAGGGTAGATAGGTCTCCCCAAGACCTTTCCAACGGTGAGCCGTTTGCCTCGCTCGGCCATATACAGCCGAAGTTATTAATGGTACTTGGTACCTTACCCTGTTTTTTCCATACTTGTTCGTACTTGGGTACAAACTTTGTATCGCCCATATCTCCACTTTGGAGGCCAGCCAGCACCTTGGCTCCAAATACTTTTTTGTTGGTCATACTATGCCCAAAATATAAATGTTCTACGTCAACTTGCTATCTCTTCTCCAACTTGCCGTTATTCTTGGTCCAAGTCCCATTTCATTCGTTTTTGGACCCATTTTGCTATATGTTTCACTAATAGCTTCGGCCATGGACAAGCTGATTTTCTATTTGTATTTTTGCTTGATAGTCCCACTCAAGACCATTCCAAATCACATCGCAACTTGTCGCTCGGTGGCAAACTGACCGAGTTATAATTCATGAAAGGTACCTCTTCTTGGTACACCACATGGTCGGCCCAAACCATAAACCGACCAAACGACCGACTTGGAGCACCCTGACCGGGTTGGCCCCATATAATAAAAGTTGCGTCTCTACACGCCCAACTTATGAATATTCTACGCCAAGTCGCTATCTCTTACCGGTAAGCCGGTATTCACCTTCCAAGGGTGATTTTGGTCAAGCGCCATTTCCTGCGACTTGGTCCCCGAATTGGACCATCATCACCTAATATCTCCGTGGTCTTTCAACTCAGCCTCATGAAACTTTCAGGGTAGATAGGTCTCCCCAAGACCTTTCCAACGGTGAGCCGTTTGCCTCGCTCGGCCATCTACAGCCGAAGTTATTAATGGTACTTGGTACCTTACCCTGTTTTTTCCATACTTGTTCGTACTTGGGTACAAACTTTGGATCGCCCATATCTCCACTTTGGAGGCCAGCCAGCACCTTGGCCCCATATACTTTTTTGTTGGTGATACCATGCACCAAATATAATTGTTCTACGCAAGCTTGCTATCTCTTCTCCAACTTGCGGTTATTTTTGACTCAAGTCCCATTTCCATAGTTTTTGGTACCAATTTGCTCTATGTTTCGCTAATAGCTTCGCCCAAGGACTTTGTGATTTTTTGTTCGCATTTTTCCTAAATAGTCCCACTCAAGACTATTCCAAATCACTTCTTAGCTTGTCGCTCAGTGCCATACAGCCAGAGTTTTAATTCATGAAAGGTACATCACCTTGGTACACCACGTGGTCGGTCCAAACCATCAACCAACCATATGACCGACTTCGAGTCGAGCTAGCGGCTAGGCTCAATATAATGAAATGCGTGTCTTGATGCGGGCTACTGACGGTCTGAACAATGTAGCTCGCTAGCTCGTCTCTAAACTTGTGTTTTGGTCGAATATTGGGTGTTCATGTACCACTTCGGGTAACATGGACTTTGGTGCAACTTTACCACTTGTGCACTTAATAACTTCCCGGTCATTCAAGTCTTTGCCTTCATACTTTCAGGGTAGTTAGGTCTCGTCGAGACCTTTCCATACATATGCCAAACTCATCGATCGGACATCTATAGCCTGAGTTATTCGCGGTACACCGTACCTTACCCTGTTTTTTCCTCAATTGGGTACAAACCTTGGAACACCCATATCGCCCCTTTAGAGACTAGCTGGCACGTTGGCCTCATATAATGATAAGTGCACCTCAACTAGGGCTACTGACGGTCAGAACATTTCAACTTGCTAGCTCGGGCCCACACTTGTGTTTTTCTCGAATATATGGTTCAAGTGTGCCACTTTGGGCACTTTTGGACATTTTGTCCCCACACAACTTTCTTGCCTTGGTAGATAGGGTCTTGTGATCTTGGGCAAAAAGATGCACCAAGATATGGTCTAACTTTCGTTCTTGTACCGCAAAGCGCTATCTCAAACACCCGAGGAGATAGAAAGTGATTATGTTCGGTATATCGGTCTTCCATGGCCTACTATGGTAAACCCCTGCAGGTATGCAACCGAAGGTGCTTGGTACATGTATTTGGTGCAATATCGGTGCAAAGTAGGTGTTTCCTTGATCGGGCTATAACTTTCTTGGTTGATGTTGGATTGCTTTGCGGTCTTCGGGGGATAGTTAGGGAACATGTTGGCCAACATTTCCTTATTCCTCAGCCTGGCCGTACCTCTTACCGTCTAGGCGGTATACATGCTCTAAGTTGGAACTTGTGTTCCTTTGGGTAACTTCTCTGACTTTGACGCTTAATAACTTTCGTTCATATGCAGTCTAAGCTCTGCAACTCTCAGGAAAGCTAGTACTACTCATTTCCTTTCCATATCAGTCTTTGGCTTGTCGATCCGATGTCTACAGCCTTACTTATTCACGTTCCCTGTGAAGGTAGGTTTTTGCCCATTTTCCAGTTCATGTGGTAACATTCCCAGACTTTGCCGGCTTTCTCTTCATGTGGTAACTTGCTTGCTCATGTGGTAACTTGGAAGTGTATTTCTGACAGACCCAATCTGGGACTTAGCCGATTTTTCTCTGCATATTATATGGATCCATCACTAGGCCATCTTGCTTGCTCATGTGGTAACTTGGAAGTGTATTTCTGACAGACCCAATCTGGGACTTAGCCGATTTTTCTCTTCATATCATATGGATCCATCACTAGGCCATCTTGCTTGCTTGTGTGGTAACTTGATAGTGTATGTCTGACAGACCCAATCTGGGACTTAGCCGATTTTTCTCTGAATATCATATGGATCCATCACTAGGCCATCTTGCTTGCTTGTGTGGTAACTTGGAAGTGTATTTCTGACAGACCCAATCTGGGACTTAGCCGATTTTTCTCTTCATATTATATGGATCCTGGACTTAGCCGATTTTTCTCTTCATATCATATGGATCCATCACTAGGCCATCTTGCTTGCTTGTGTGGTAACTTGATAGTGTATGTCTGACAGACCCAATCTGGGACTTAGCCGATTTTTCTCTGAATATCATATGGATCCATCACTAGGCCATCTTGCTTGCTTGTGTGGTAACTTGGAAGTGTATTTCTGACAGACCCAATCTGGGACTTAGCCGATTTTTCTCTTCATATTATATGGATCCTGGACTTAGCCGATTTTGCTCTTCATATCATATGGATCCATCACTAGGCCATCTTGCTTGCTTGTGTGGTAACTTGGAAGTGTATTTCTGACAGACCCAATCTGGGACTTAGCCGATTTTTCTCTTCATATCATATGGATCCATCACTAGGCCATCTTGCTTGCTTGTGTGGTAACTTGGAAGTGTATTTCTTACAGACCCAATCTGGGACTTAGCCGATTTTTCTCTTCATATTATATGGATCCTGGACTTAGCCGATTTTTCTCTTCATATCATATGGATCCATCACTAGGCCATCTTGCTTGCTTGTGTGGTAACTTGGAAGTGTATTTCTGACAGACCCAATCTGGGACTTAGCCGATTTTTCTCTTCATATCATATGGATCCATCACTAGGCCATCTTGCTTGCTTGTGTGGTAACTTGGAAGTGTATTTCTGACAGACCCAATCTGGGACTTAGCCGATTTTTCTCTTCATATTATATGGATCCTGGACTTAGCCGATTTTTCTCTTCATATCATATGGATCCATCACTAGGCCATCTTGCTTGCTTGTGTGGTATCTTGAAAGTGTATGTCTGACAGACCCAATCTCGGACTTAGCCGATTTTTCTCTTCATATAATATGGATCCTGGACTTAGCCTGTTATTAGGTTATTATATATGGATCCTGGACTTAGCCGATTATTAGGTTATTATATATGGATCCTGGACTTAGCCGATTTTTCTCTTCATATAATATGGATCCGGGACTTAGCCGATTATTAGGTTATTATATATGGATCCTGGACTTAGCCGATATTTCTCTTCATATAATATGGATCCGGGACTTAGCCAATTTTTCTCTTCATATAATATGGATCCGGGACTTAGCCGATTTTTCTCTTCATATAATATGGATCCGGGACTTAGCCAATTTTTCTCTTCATGTGGTAACGTATGCCAATCGCTCACAAGTCATGGGATAAGGGTACTTGTGTTCTTCCATCTTCTAAGTCCCGCACGGGGACATCGTGATCGCCCCAAGTCCGGAATAGCGCCAAGTCAAGCCCCACGGTGGCCGTGCAGGACCTGTTAGCGGCGGCCCCACTGACAGCACTAATCCGGACTTAGAAATTATATCTTTCTAATCGAACACCACACACGCAACACCACCATACCACCATCTCCTTGCAAGTACCTAAGTACCCGCAACTCCATGGTGAAGGCAATGTCACTCCATCACCAACCTCTTTGCACTGCAAGCACTTGCGTACCCACAACACTCCGAAGAAGGCAACGGCGCGCGATGCTCGACTCCACACACCACACACCACACCACACCACCGATGGCCAGCCAGCCAGCCAGCCCAACTAAGGGCTAACCCACCAACCAACCACCAATGGCCTAGGCCAGCCGGATCCCACCTTCAAGTCCAAGCACAGCCAAGTGCAAGTACCGCCAAGTGTTCACCAACCGCCCAACACACCACACCACCGATGGCCAGCCAGCCAGCCAGCCCAGCTAAGGGCTAACCAACCAACCAACCACCAATGGCCCAGGCCAGCCGGATCCCACCTTCAAGTCCAAGCACAGCCAAGTGCAAGTACCGCCAAGTGTTCACCAACCAACCATCACACCAGGTCAGCCAGCCGGTACCCACCTTCAAGTGCCATTACCCTCGGGTGCAAGCTCAATCAAGTGTTAACCAACCAACCCGGCCAAGGCAGCCAACAGGCCGGCACCCTACAGCACCGACCCGCCATCACCACCTCAACCGTTGACCATGCAAGTGGCCTCGGACAACAGGTGACACCCGAAGTACATCCGAAGAACGTATATCAAGTGTTTGCTCACCAAGTCCTCAACCAACCCCAAGTACCCGGAGGTACCCAGAGTGTTGGATCCGCCAACCCGTCCCGGCACTCCAAGTCCTTGCGAACCCAAAGTGTTTGCCCGGTAGGGCCATTGTATCACAACGCTTGCTACCATGCAAGTGGCCTCGAACAAGGTGACAGGGGTATCTTCACCAAGTTCTCAACCAACCCCAAGTACCCGGAGGTACCCAGAGTGTTGGGTCCGCCAACCACTACCAGCACTCAAAGTCCTCGCGAACCCAAAGTATTTGCCCGGTAGGGCCATTAGACCACAACGCTTGCTAACCATGCAAGTGGTCTCGGACAACAGGCGATACCCGAAGTACATCCGAAGAGTGTATATCAAGTGTTTGTTCACCAAGTCCTCAACCAACCCCAAGTACCCGGAGGTACCCAGAGTGTTGGGTCCGCCAACCACTACCAGCACTCTAAGTCCTCGCGAACCCAAAGTGTTTGCCCGGTAGGGCCATTAGACCACAACGCTTGCTAACCATGCAAGTGGTCTCGGACAACAGGCGATACCCGAAGTACATCCGAAGAGTGTATATCAAGTGTTTGTTCACCAAGTCCTCAACCAACCCCAAGTACCCGGAGGTACCCAGAGTGTTGGGTCCGCCAACCACTACCAGCACTCTAAGTCCTCGCGAACCCAAAGTGTTTGCCCGGTAGGGCCATTAGACCACAACGCTTGCTAACCATGCAAGTGGCCTCGGACAACAGGCGATACCCGAAGTACATCCGAAGAGTGTATATCAAGTGTTTGTTCACCAAGTCCTCAACCAACCCCAAGTACCCGGAGGTACCCAGAGTGTTGGATCCGCCAACCCGTCCCGGCACTCCAAGTCCTTGCGAACCCAAAGTGTTTGCCCGGTAGGGCCATTGAATCACAACGCTTGCTAACCATGCAAGTGGTCTCGGACAACAGGTGACACCCGAAGTACATCCGAAGAGTGTATATCAAGTGTTTGTTCACCAAGTCCTCAACCAACCCCAAGTACCCGGAGGTACCCAGAGTGTTGTATCCGCCAACCCGTCCCGGCACTCTAAGTCCTTGCGAACCCAAAGTGTTTGCCCGGTTGGGCCATTAGATCACAACGCTTGCTAACCATGCAAGTGGTCTGGAGTATAGGTGATACTGACATACCACCGAGATGGTACATCTAGTATTGGGTCACCAAAACCAAACCAACCCCAAGTATCAACCCGGCATACTCAGAGTGATGGATCCGCCAACCCGTCCCGGCACTCCAAGTCCTTGACGAACCGAAAGTGTTTGCCCGGTAAGGCCATTAGATCACAACGCTTGCTACCCCACGGCGAGCTAAACATGCAAGTGGTCTTAGGCAACAGGTGACACCCGAAATTCATCCGAAGATGGAATATCAAGTGTTTAATCACCAAGCCAGCATCCAAACACCAAGTACCCCGGGAGGACCCGATGCGTTGCGACCATCTCCAAGTTCTTGACGAACCCGCAGTGAAAGGCGGTAAGGCCTCTGGGCCGCAACGCTCGCATGTGTTAACCCGCAAACACCACTGACCGGTCGGTCCACCGCAAGGGTGGGTCCAACTAGTCCACACACGGTATGCCGCATGTGCCCCCCGGGGGGAGCACACCGCACACAACCACCAAGCATGGGTCGCCTGAAAGGATCGAAATGTACATCTCTCTTCAATGCGTAGCGCCCAGCCTGCAAACCCGTCGTTTTCGGGTGGTCTTAGGAGTCGAAACTATTCTTGGAAGATCGGCAAGCACAACGCCTTTTCCCACTTCAGGTACTTCGGCGAGCGCACTCGCGATAGGCTCAGTTTGAGGGTTTCCAATAAATGGAAAGAGTCTATAGAAGACTCAATCCGGTCTCGTGATGTTATTAGCCATCTAGCTAACGACTCCTATACATATACTACCAGCCTGGTTCGGTTACGACCTTAGAGGCGTTCAGGCATAATCCGACGGACGTAGCGTCATACCAAAGTCCGCTCGGACTAGTATTGAGCCATTGGTCCGTACCTGTGGTTCCTCTCGTACTGCACAGGAATTCCATTGAGATAGTACTTGCACACCAGTAGGGTAAAACTAACCTGTCTCACGACGGTCTAAACCCAGCTCACGTTCCCTTGAAAGGGTGAACAATCCTACGCTTTGTGAATTTTGCTTCGCAATGATAGGAAGAGCCGACATCGAAGGATCAAAAAGCCACGTCGCTATGAACGCTTGGCGGCCACAAGCCAGTTATCCCTGTGGTAACTTTTCTGACACCTCTTGCTAAAAACTCGTTAAACCAAAAGGATCGTGAGGCCGAGCTTACGCTTTCTTGATGTGTACTGA
>NW_026690117.1:0-14269 GCF_943734765.1 Anopheles ziemanni
AGGTGATTGGATGTTGTAGGAATTACGTAAAAAGTGCTTCGAAGCACCTCTAAAGGTGATTGGATGTTGTAGGAATTACGTAAAAAGTGCTTCGAAGCACCTCTAAAGGTGATTGGATGTTCTAGGAATTACGTAAAAAGTGCTTCGAAGCACCTCCAAAGGTGATTGAATGTTGTAGGAATTATGTAAGAAGTGCTTCGAAGCACCTCTAAAGGTGATTGGATGTTGTAGGAATTACGTAAAAAGTGCTTCGAAGCACCTCCAAAGGTGATTGAATGTTGTAGGAATTATGTAAGAAGTGCTTCGAAGCACCTCTAAAGGTGATTGGATGTTGTAGGAATTACGTAAAAAGTGCTTCGAAGCACCTCTAAAGGTGATTGGATGTTGTAGGAATTACGTAAGAAGTGCTTCGAAGCACCTCTAAAGGTGATTGAATGTTGTAGGAATTACGTAAAAAGTGCTTCGAAGCACCTCTTAAGGTGATTGGATGTTGTAGGAATTACGTAAAAAGTGCTTCGAAGCACCTCTAAAGGTGATTGGATGTTGTAGGAATTACGTAAAAAGTGCTTAGAAGCACCTCTAAAGGTGATTGGATGTTGTAGGAATTACGTAAAAAGTGCTTCGAAGCACCTCTAAAGGTGATTGGATGTTGTAGGAATTACGTAAAAAGTGCTTCGAAGCACCTCTAAAGGTGATTGGATGTTCTAGGAATTACGTAAAAAGTGCTTCGAAGCACCTCCAAAGGTGATTGAATGTTGTAGGAATTATGTAAGAAGTGCTTCGAAGCACCTCTAAAGGTGGTTGGATGTTGTAGGAATTACGTAAAAAGTGCTTCGAAGCACCTCTAAAGGTGATTGGATGTTGTAGGAATTACGTAAAAAGTGCTTCGAAGCACCTCTAAAGGTGATTGGATGTTGTAGGAATTACGTAAAAAGTGTTTCGAAGCACCTCTAAAGGTGGTTGGATGTTGTAGGAATTACGTAAAAAGTGCTTCGAAGCACCTCTAAAGGTGATTGGATGTTGTAGGAATTACGTAAAAAGTGCTTCGAAGCACCTCTAAAGGTGATTGGATGTTGTAGGAATTACGTAAAATGTGCTTCGAAGCACCTCTAAAGGTGATTGGATGTTGTAGGAATTACGTAAAAAGTGCTTCGAAGCACCTCTAAAGGTGATTGGATGTTGTAGGAATTACGTAAAAAGTGTTTCGAAGCACCTCTAAAGGTGATTGGATGTTGTAGGAATTACGAAAAAAGTGCTTCGAAGCACCTCTAAAGGTGTTTGGATGTTGTAGGAATTACGTAAAAAGTGTTTCGAAGCACCTCTAAAGGTGGTTGGATGTTGTAGGAATTACGTAAAAAGTGCTTCGAAGCACCATTAAAGGTGATTGGATGTTGTAGGAATTACGTAAAAAGTGCTTCGAAGCACTTCTAAAGGTGATTGGATGTTGTAGGAATTACGTAAAAAGTGTTTCGAAGCACCTCTAAAGGTGATTGGATGTTGTAGGAATTACGTAAAAAGTGTCTCGAAGCACCTCTAAAGGTGATTGGATGTTGTAGGAATTACGTAAAAAGTGTTTCGAAGCACCTCTAAAGGAGATTGGATGTTGTAGGAATTACGTAAAAAGTGTTTCGAAGCACCTCTAAAGGAGATTGGATGTTGTAGGAATTACGTAAAAAGTGTTTCGAAGCAACTCTAAAGGTGATTGGATGTTGTAGGAATTACGTAAAAAGTGCTTCGAAGCACTTCTAAAGGTGATTGGATGTTGTAGGAATTACGTAAAAAGTGTTTCGAAGCACCTCTAAAGGTGATTGGATGTTGTAGGAATTACGTAAAAAGTGTTTCGAAGCACCTCTAAAGGTGATTGGATGTTGTAGGAATTACGTAAAAAGTGTTTCGAAGCACCTCTAAAGGAGATTGGATGTTGTAGGAATTACGTAAAAAGTGTTTCGAAGCATCTTCAAAGTTGATTGGATGTTGTAGGAATTACGTAAAAAGTGCTTCGAAGCACTTCTAAAGGTGATTGGATGTTGTAGGAATTACGTAAAAAGTGTTTCGAAGCACCTCTAAAGGTGATTGGATGTTGTAGGAATTACGTAAAAAGTGTTTCGAAGCACCTCTAAAGGAGATTGGATGTTGTAGGAATTACGTAAAAAGTGTTTCGAAGCACCTCTAAAGGTGATTGGATGTTGTAGGAATTACGTAAAAAGTGTCTCGAAGCACCTCTAAAGGTGATTGGATGTTGTAGGAATTACGTAAAAAGTGTTTCGAAGCAACTCTAAAGGTGATTGGATGTTGTAGGAATTACGTAAAAAGTGTTTCGAAGCACCTCTAAAGGTGATTGGATGTTCTAGGAATTACGTAAAAAGTGTTTCGAAGCACCTCTAAAGGTGATTGGATGTTGTAGGAATTACGTAAGAAGTGCTTCGAAGCACCTCTAAAGGTGATTGAATGTTGTAGGAATTACGTAAAAAGTGCTTCGAAGCACCATTAAAGGTGATTGGATGTTGTAGGAATTACGTAAAAAGTGCTTCGAAGCACTTCTAAAGGTGATTGGATGTTGTAGGAATTACGTAAAAAGTGTTTCGAAGCACCTCTAAAGGTGATTGGATGTTGTAGGAATTACGTAAAAAGTGTCTCGAAGCACCTCTAAAGGTGATTGGATGTTGTAGGAATTACGTAAAAAGTGTTTCGAAGCACCTCTAAAGGAGATTGGATGTTGTAGGAATTACGTAAAAAGTGTTTCGAAGCACCTCTAAAGGAGATTGGATGTTGTAGGAATTACGTAAAAAGTGTTTCGAAGCAACTCTAAAGGTGATTGGATGTTGTAGGAATTACGTAAAAAGTGCTTCGAAGCACTTCTAAAGGTGATTGGATGTTGTAGGAATTACGTAAAAAGTGTTTCGAAGCACCTCTAAAGGTGATTGGATGTTGTAGGAATTACGTAAAAAGTGTTTCGAAGCACCTCTAAAGGTGATTGGATGTTGTAGGAATTACGTAAAAAGTGTTTCGAAGCACCTCTAAAGGAGATTGGATGTTGTAGGAATTACGTAAAAAGTGTTTCGAAGCACCTCTAAAGGTGATTGGATGTTGTAGGAATTACGTAAAAAGTGTCTCGAAGCACCTCTAAAGGTGATTGGATGTTGTAGGAATTACGTAAAAAGTGTTTCGAAGCAACTCTAAAGGTGATTGGATGTTGTAGGAATTACGTAAAAAGTGTTTCGAAGCACCTCTAAAGGTGATTGGATGTTGTAGGAATTACGTAAAAAGTGCTTCGAAGCACCTCTAAAGGTGATTGGATGTTGTAGGAATTACGTAAGAAGTGCTTCGAAGCACCTCTAAAGGTGATTGAATGTTGTAGGAATTACGTAAAAAGTGCTTCGAAGCACCTCTTAAGGTGATTGGATGTTGTAGGAATTACGTAAAAAGTGCTTCGAAGCACCTCTAAAGGTGATTGGATGTTGTAGGAATTACGTAAAAAGTGCTTAGAAGCACCTCTAAAGGTGATTGGATGTTGTAGGAATTACGTAAAAAGTGCTTCGAAGCACCTCTAAAGGTGATTGGATGTTCTAGGAATTACGTAAAAAGTGCTTCGAAGCACCTCCAAAGGTGATTGAATGTTGTAGGAATTATGTAAGAAGTGCTTCGAAGCACCTCTAAAGGTGGTTGGATGTTGTAGGAATTACGTAAAAAGTGCTTCGAAGCACCTCTAAAGGTGATTGGATGTTGTAGGAATTACGTAAAAAGTGCTTCGAAGCACCTCTAAAGGTGATTGGATGTTGTAGGAATTACGTAAAAAGTGTTTCGAAGCACCTCTAAAGGTGGTTGGATGTTGTAGGAATTACGTAAAAAGTGCTTCGAAGCACCTCTAAAGGTGATTGGATGTTGTAGGAATTACGTAAAAAGTGCTTCGAAGCACCTCTAAAGGTGATTGGATGTTGTAGGAATTACGTAAAATGTGCTTCGAAGCACCTCTAAAGGTGGTTGGATGTTGTAGGAATTACGTAAAAAGTGCTTCGAAGCACCTCTAAAGGTGATTGGATGTTGTAGGAATTACGTAAAAAGTGCTTCGAAGCACCTCTAAAGGTGATTGGATGTTGTAGGAATTACGTAAAAAGTGCTTCGAAGCACCTCTAAAGGTGATTGGATGTTGTAGGAATTACGTAAAAAGTGTTTCGAAGCACCTCTAAAGGTGGTTGGATGTTGTAGGAATTACGTAAAAAGTGCTTCGAAGCACCATTAAAGGTGATTGGATGTTGTAGGAATTACGTAAAAAGTGCTTCGAAGCACTTCTAAAGGTGATTGGATGTTGTAGGAATTACGTAAAAAGTGTTTCGAAGCACCTCTAAAGGTGATTGGATGTTGTAGGAATTACGTAAAAAGTGTTTCGAAGCACCTCTAAAGGAGATTGGATGTTGTAGGAATTACGTAAAAAGTGTTTCGAAGCACCTCTAAAGGAGATTGGATGTTGTAGGAATTACGTAAAAAGTGTTTCGAAGCACCTCTAAAGGAGATTGGATGTTGTAGGAATTACGTAAAAAGTGTTTCGAAGCATCTTCAAAGTTGATTGGATGTTGTAGGAATTACGTAAAAAGTGCTTCGAAGCACTTCTAAAGGTGATTGGATGTTGTAGGAATTACGTAAAAAGTGTTTCGAAGCACCTCTAAAGGTGATTGGATGTTGTAGGAATTACGTAAAAAGTGTTTCGAAGCACCTCTAAAGGAGATTGGATGTTGTAGGAATTACGTAAAAAGTGTTTCGAAGCACCTCTAAAGGTGATTGGATGTTGTAGGAATTACGTAAAAAGTGCTTCGAAGCACCTCTAAAGGTGATTGGATGTTGTAGGAATTACGTAAAAAGTGTCTCGAAGCACCTCTAAAGGTGATTGGATGTTGTAGGAATTACGTAAAAAGTGTTTCGAAGCACCTCTAAAGGAGATTGGATGTTGTAGGAATTACGTAAAAAGTGTTTCGAAGCACCTCTAAAGGAGATTGGATGTTGTAGGAATTACGTAAAAAGTGTTTCGAAGCACCTCTAAAGGTGATTGGATGTTGTAGGAATTACGTAAAAAGTGCTTCGAAGCACTTCTAAAGGTGATTGGATGTTGTAGGAATTACGTAAAAAGTGTTTCGAAGCACCTCTAAAGGTGATTGGATGTTGTAGGAATTACGTAAAAAGTGTTTCGAAGCACCTCTAAAGGTGATTGGATGTTGTAGGAATTACGTAAAAAGTGTTTCGAAGCACCTCTAAAGGAGATTGGATGTTGTAGGAATTACGTAAAAAGTGTTTCGAAGCATCTTCAAAGTTGATTGGATGTTGTAGGAATTACGTAAAAAGTGCTTCGAAGCACTTCTAAAGGTGATTGGATGTTGTAGGAATTACGTAAAAAGTGTTTCGAAGCACCTCTAAAGGTGATTGGATGTTGTAGGAATTACGTAAAAAGTGTTTCGAAGCACCTCTAAAGGAGATTGGATGTTGTAGGAATTACGTAAAAAGTGTTTCGAAGCACCTCTAAAGGTGATTGGATGTTGTAGGAATTACGTAAAAAGTGTCTCGAAGCACCTCTAAAGGTGATTGGATGTTGTAGGAATTACGTAAAAAGTGTTTCGAAGCACCTCTAAAGGAGATTGGATGTTGTAGGAATTACGTAAAAAGTGCTTCGAAGCATCTTCAAAGTTGATTGGATGTTGTAGGAATTACGTAAAAAGTGTTTCGAAGCACCTCTAAAGGAGATTGGATGTTGTAGGAATTACGTAAAAAGTGTTTCGAAGCACCTCTAAAGGAGATTGGATGTTGTAGGAATTACGTAAAAAGTGTTTCGAAGCACCTCTAAAGGAGATTGGATGTTGTAGGAATTACGTAAAAAGTGTCTCGAAGCACCTCTAAAGGTGATTGGATGTTGTAGGAATTACGTAAAAAGTGTTTCGAAGCACCTCTAAAGGAGATTGGATGTTGTAGGAATTACGTAAAAAGTGTTTCGAAGCAACTCTAAAGGTGTTTGGATGTTGTAGGAATTACGTAAAAAGTGTTTCGAAGCACCTCTAAAGGTGATTGGATGTTGTAGGAATTACGTAAAAAGTGTTTCGAAGCACCTCTAAAGGTGGTTGGATGTTGTAGGAATTACGTAAAAAGTGCTTCGAAGCACCATTAAAGGTGATTGGATGTTGTAGGAATTACGTAAAAAGTGCTTCGAAGCACTTCTAAAGGTGATTGGATGTTGTAGGAATTACGTAAAAAGTGCTTCGAAGCACTTCTAAAGGTGATTGGATGTTGTAGGAATTACGTAAAAAGTGTTTCGAAGCACCTCTAAAGGTGATTGGATGTTGTAGGAATTACGTAAAAAGTGTTTCGAAGCACCTCTAAAGGTGATTGGATGTTGTAGGAATTACGTAAAAAGTGTTTCGAAGCACCTCTAAAGGAGATTGGATGTTGTAGGAATTACGTAAAAAGTGTTTCGAAGCATCTTCAAAGTTGATTGGATGTTGTAGGAATTACGTAAAAAGTGCTTCGAAGCACTTCTAAAGGTGATTGGATGTTGTAGGAATTACGTAAAAAGTGCTTCGAAGCACCTCTAAAGGTGATTGGATGTTGTAGGAATTACGTAAAAAGTGTTTCGAAGCACCTCTAAAGGAGATTGGATGTTGTAGGAATTACGTAAAAAGTGTTTCGAAGCACCTCTAAAGGTGATTGGATGTTGTAGGAATTACGTAAAAAGTGTTTCGAAGCACCTCTAAAGGTGATTGGATGTTGTAGGAATTACGTAAAAAGTGTTTCGAAGCACCTCTAAAGGAGATTGGATGTTGTAGGAATTACGTAAAAAGTGTCTCGAAGCACCTCTAAAGGTGATTGGATGTTGTAGGAATTACGTAAAAAGTGTTTCGAAGCACCTCTAAAGGAGATTGGATGTTGTAGGAATTACGTAAAAAGTGTTTCGAAGCACCTCTAAAGGAGATTGGATGTTGTAGGAATTACGTAAAAAGTGTTTCGAAGCAACTCTAAAGGTGATTGGATGTTGTAGGAATTACGTAAAAAGTGCTTCGAAGCACTTCTAAAGGTGATTGGATGTTGTAGGAATTACGTAAAAAGTGTTTCGAAGCACCTCTAAAGGTGATTGGATGTTGTAGGAATTACGTAAAAAGTGTTTCGAAGCACCTCTAAAGGTGATTGGATGTTGTAGGAATTACGTAAAAAGTGTTTCGAAGCACCTCTAAAGGAGATTGGATGTTGTAGGAATTACGTAAAAAGTGCTTCGAAGCATCTTCAAAGTTGATTGGATGTTGTAGGAATTACGTAAAAAGTGTTTCGAAGCACCTCTAAAGGAGATTGGATGTTGTAGGAATTACGTAAAAAGTGTTTCGAAGCACCTCTAAAGGAGATTGGATGTTGTAGGAATTACGTAAAAAGTGTTTCGAAGCAACTCTAAAGGTGATTGGATGTTGTAGGAATTACGTAAAAAGTGCTTCGAAGCACTTCTAAAGGTGATTGGATGTTGTAGGAATTACGTAAAAAGTGTTTCGAAGCACCTCTAAAGGTGATTGGATGTTGTAGGAATTACGTAAAAAGTGTTTCGAAGCACCTCTAAAGGTGATTGGATGTTGTAGGAATTACGTAAAAAGTGTTTCGAAGCACCTCTAAAGGAGATTGGATGTTGTAGGAATTACGTAAAAAGTGTTTCGAAGCATCTTCAAAGTTGATTGGATGTTGTAGGAATTACGTAAAAAGTGCTTCGAAGCACTTCTAAAGGTGATTGGATGTTGTAGGAATTACGTAAAAAGTGTTTCGAAGCACCTCTAAAGGTGATTGGATGTTGTAGGAATTACGTAAAAAGTGTTTCGAAGCACCTCTAAAGGAGATTGGATGTTGTAGGAATTACGTAAAAAGTGTTTCGAAGCACCTCTAAAGGTGATTGGATGTTGTAGGAATTACGTAAAAAGTGTTTCGAAGCACCTCTAAAGGTGATTGGATGTTGTAGGAATTACGTAAAAAGTGTTTCGAAGCACCTCTAAAGGAGATTGGATGTTGTAGGAATTACGTAAAAAGTGTCTCGAAGCACCTCTAAAGGTGATTGGATGTTGTAGGAATTACGTAAAAAGTGTTTCGAAGCACCTCTAAAGGTGATTGGATGTTGTAGGAATTACGTAAAAAGTGTTTCGAAGCACCTCTAAAGGAGATTGGATGTTGTAGGAATTACGTAAAAAGTGTTTCGAAGCACCTCTAAAGGTGATTGGATGTTGTAGGAATTACGTAAAAAGTGCTTCGAAGCACTTCTAAAGGTGATTGGATGTTGTAGGAATTACGTAAAAAGTGTTTCGAAGCACCTCTAAAGGTGATTGGATGTTGTAGGAATTACGTAAAAAGTGTTTCGAAGCACCTCTAAAGGTGATTGGATGTTGTAGGAATTACGTAAAAAGTGTTTCGAAGCACCTCTAAAGGAGATTGGATGTTGTAGGAATTACGTAAAAAGTGTTTCGAAGCATCTTCAAAGTTGATTGGATGTTGTAGGAATTACGTAAAAAGTGCTTCGAAGCACTTCTAAAGGTGATTGGATGTTGTAGGAATTACGTAAAAAGTGTTTCGAAGCACCTCTAAAGGTGATTGGATGTTGTAGGAATTACGTAAAAAGTGTTTCGAAGCACCTCTAAAGGAGATTGGATGTTGTAGGAATTACGTAAAAAGTGTTTCGAAGCACCTCTAAAGGTGATTGGATGTTGTAGGAATTACGTAAAAAGTGTCTCGAAGCACCTCTAAAGGTGATTGGATGTTGTAGGAATTACGAAAAAAGTGCTTCGAAGCACCTCTAAAGGTGTTTGGATGTTGTAGGAATTACGTAAAAAGTGTTTCAAAGCACCTCTAAAGGTGATTGGATGTTGTAGGAATTACGTAAAAAGTGCTTCGAAGCACTTCTAAAGGTGATTGGATGTTGTAGGAATTACGTAAAAAGTGTTTCGAAGCACCTCTAAAGGTGATTGGATGTTGTAGGAATTACGTAAAAAGTGTCTCGAAGCACCTCTAAAGGTGATTGGATGTTGTAGGAATTACGTAAAAAGTGTTTCGAAGCACCTCTAAAGGAGATTGGATGTTGTAGGAATTACGTAAAAAGTGTTTCGAAGCACCTCTAAAGGAGATTGGATGTTGTAGGAATTACGTAAAAAGTGTTTCGAAGCAACTCTAAAGGTGATTGGATGTTGTAGGAATTACGTAAAAAGTGCTTCGAAGCACTTCTAAAGGTGATTGGATGTTGTAGGAATTACGTAAAAAGTGTTTCGAAGCACCTCTAAAGGTGATTGGATGTTGTAGGAATTACGTAAAAAGTGTTTCGAAGCACCTCTAAAGGTGATTGGATGTTGTAGGAATTACGTAAAAAGTGTTTCGAAGCACCTCTAAAGGAGATTGGATGTTGTAGGAATTACGTAAAAAGTGTTTCGAAGCATCTTCAAAGTTGATTGGATGTTGTAGGAATTACGTAAAAAGTGCTTCGAAGCACTTCTAAAGGTGATTGGATGTTGTAGGAATTACGTAAAAAGTGTTTCGAAGCACCTCTAAAGGTGATTGGATGTTGTAGGAATTACGTAAAAAGTGTTTCGAAGCACCTCTAAAGGAGATTGGATGTTGTAGGAATTACGTAAAAAGTGTTTCGAAGCACCTCTAAAGGAGATTGGATGTTGTAGGAATTACGTAAAAAGTGCTTCGAAGCATCTTCAAAGTTGATTGGATGTTGTAGGAATTACGTAAAAAGTGCTTCGAAGCACTTCTAAAGGTGATTGGATGTTGTAGGAATTACGTAAAAAGTGTCTCGAAGCACCTCTAAAGGTGATTGGATGTTGTAGGAATTACGTAAAAAGTGTTTCGAAGCACCTCTAAAGGAGATTGGATGTTGTAGGAATTACGTAAAAAGTGCTTCGAAGCATCTTCAAAGTTGATTGGATGTTGTAGGAATTACGTAAAAAGTGTTTCGAAGCACCTCTAAAGGAGATTGGATGTTGTAGGAATTACGTAAAAAGTGTTTCGAAGCACCTCTAAAGGAGATTGGATGTTGTAGGAATTACGTAAAAAGTGTTTCGAAGCACCTCTAAAGGAGATTGGATGTTGTAGGAATTACGTAAAAAGTGTCTCGAAGCACCTCTAAAGGTGATTGGATGTTGTAGGAATTACGTAAAAAGTGTTTCAAAGCACCTCTAAAGGTGATTGGATGTTGTAGGAATTACGTAAAAAGTGCTTCGAAGCACCTCTAAAGGTGATTGGATGTTGTAGGAATTACGTAAAAAGTGCTTCGAAGCACCTCTAAAGGTGATTGGATGTTGTAGGAATTACGTAAAAAGTGCTTCGAAGCACCTCTAAAGGTGATTGGATGTTGTAGGAATTACGAAAAAAGTGCTTCGAAGCACCTCTAAAGGTGATTGGATGTTGTAGGAATTACGTAAAAAGTGCTTCGAAGCACCTCTAAAGGTGATTGGATGTTGTAGGAATTACGTTAAAAGTGCTTCGAAGCACCTCTAAAGGTGATTGGATGTTGTAGGAATTACGTAAAATGTGCTTCGAAGCACCTCTAAAGGTGATTGGATGTTGTAGGAATTACGTAAAAAGTGCTTCGAAGCACTTCTAAAGGTGATTGGATGTTGTAGGAATTACGTAAAAAGTGCTTCGAAGCACCTCTAAAGGTGATTGGATGTTGTAGGAATTACGTTAAAAGTGCTTCGAAGCACCTCTAAAGGTGGTTGGATGTTGTAGGAATTACGTAAAAAGTGCTTCGAAGCACCTCTAAAGGTGATTGGATGTTGTTGGAATTACGTCAAAAGTGCTTCGAAGCACCTTCAAAGGTGTTTGGATGTAGTTGGAATTACGTCAAAAGTGCTTCGAAGCACCTTCAAAGGTGTTTGGATGTAGTTGGAATTACGTCAAAAGTGCTTCGAAGCACCTTCAAAGGTGTTTGGATGTAGTTGGAATTACGTCAAAAGTGCTTCGAAGCACCTTCAAAGGTGTTTGGATGTAGTTGGAATTACGTCAAAAGTGCTTCGAAGCACCTCCAAAGGTGTTTGGATGTAGCTGGAATTACGTCAAAAGTGCTTCGAAGCACCTTCAAAGGTGTTTGGATGTAGTTGGAATTACGTAAAAAGTGCTTCGAAGCACCTTCAAAGGTGTTTGGATGTAGCTGGAATTACGTCAAAAGTGCTTCGAAGCACCTTCAAAGGTGTTTAGATGTAGTTGGAATTACGTCAAAAGTGCTTCGTAGCACCTTCAAAGGTGTTTGGATGTAGTTGGAATTACGTCAAAAGTGCTTCGAAGCACCTTCAAAGGTGTTTGAATGTAGCTGGAATTACGTAAAAAGTGCTTCGAAGCACCTTCAAAGGTGTTTGGATGTAGTTGGAATTACGTCAAAAGTGCTTCGAAGCACCTTCAAAGGTGTTTGGATGTAGTTGGAATTACGTCAAAAGTGCTTCGAAGCACCTTCAAAGGTGTTTGGATGTAGTTGGAATTACGTCAAAAGTGCTTCGAAGCACCTCCAAAGGTGTTTGGATGTAGTTGGAATTACGTCAAAAGTGCTTCGAAGCACCTTCAAAGGTGTTTGGATGTAGTTGAAATTACGTAAAAAGTGCTTCGAAGCACCTTCAAAGGTGTTTGGATGTAGTTGGAATTACGTCAAAAGTGCTTCGAAGCACCTTCAAAGGTGTTTGGATGTAGTTGGAATTACGTCAAAAGTGCTTCGAAGCACCTTCAAAGGTGTTTGGATGTAGTTGGAATTACGTCAAAAGTGCTTCGAAGCACCTTCAAAGGTGTTTGGATGTAGTTGGAATTACGTAAAAAGTGCTTCGTAGCACCTTCAAAGGTGTTTGGATGTAGTTGGAATTACGTCAAAAGTGCTTCGAAGCACCTTCAAAGGTGTTTGGATGTAGCTGGAATTACGTCAAAAGTGCTTCGAAGCACCTTCAAAGGTGTTTGGATGTAGTTGGAATTACGTCAAAAGTGCTTCGAAGCACCTTCAAAGGTGTTTGGATGTAGTTGAAATTACGTAAAAAGTGCTTCGAAGCACCTTCAAAGGTGTTTGGATGTAGTTGGAATTACGTCAAAAGTGCTTCGAAGCACCTTCAAAGGTGTTTGGATGTAGTTGGAATTACGTCAAAAGTGCTTCGAAGCACCTTCAAAGGTGTTTGGATGTAGTTGGAATTACGTCAAAAGTGCTTCGAAGCACCTTCAAAGGTGTTTGGATGTAGTTGGAATTACGTCAAAAGTGCTTCGAAGCACCTTCAAAGGTGTTTGGATGTAGTTGGAATTACGTCAAAAGTGCTTCGAAGCACCTTCAAAGGTGTTTGGATGTAGTTGAAATTACGTAAAAAGTGCTTCGAAGCACCTACAAAGGTGTTTGGATGTAGTTGGAATTACGTCAAAAGTGCTTCGAAGCACCTTCAAAGGTGTTTGGATGTAGTTGGAATTACGTCAAAAGTGCTTCGAAGCACCTTCAAAGGTGTTTGGATGTAGTTGGAATTACGTCAAAAGTGCTTCGAAGCACCTTCAAAGGTGTTTGGATGTAGTTGGAATTACGTCAAAAGTGCTTCGAAGCACCTTCAAAGGTGTTTGAATGTAGCTGGAATTACGTCAAAAGTGCTTCGAAGCACCTTCAAAGGTGTTTGGATGTAGTTGGAATTACGTCAAAAGTGCTTCGAAGCACCTTCAAAGGTGTTTGGATGTAGTTGGAATTACGTCAAAAGTGCTTCGAAGCACCTCCAAAGGTGTTTGGATGTAGTTGGAATTACGTCAAAAGTGCTTCGAAGCACCTTCAAAGGTGTTTGGATGTAGTTGAAATTACGTAAAAAGTGCTTCGAAGCACCTTCAAAGGTGTTTGGATGTAGTTGGAATTACGTCAAAAGTGCTTCGAAGCACCTTCAAAGTTGTTTGGATGTAGTTGGAATTACGTCAAAAGTGCTTCGAAGCACCTTCAAAGGTGTTTGGATGTAGTTGGAATTACGTCAAAAGTGCTTCGAAGCACCTTCAAAGGTGTTTGAATGTAGCTGGAATTACGTAAAAAGTGCTTCGAAGCACCTTCAAAGGTGTTTGGATGTAGTTGGAATTACGTCAAAAGTGCTTCGAAGCACCTTCAAAGGTGTTTGGATGTAGTTGGAATTACGTAAAAAGTGTTTCGAAGCACCTTCAAAGGTGTTTGGATGTAGCTGGAATTACGTCAAAAGTGCTTCGTAGCACCTCCAAAGGTGTTTGGATGTAGTTGAAATTACGTCAAAAGTGCTTCGAAGCACCTTCAAAGGTGTTTGAATGTAGCTGGAATTACGTCAAAAGTGCTTCGAAGCACCTTCAAAGGTGTTTGGATGTAGCTGGAATTACGTCAAAAGTGCTTCGAAGCACCTTCAAAGGTGTTTAGATGTAGTTGGAATTACGTCAAAAGTGCTTCGTAGCACCTTCAAAGGTGTTTGGATGTAGTTGGAATTACGTAAAAAGTGCTTCGAAGCACCTTCAAAGGTGTTTGGATGTAGTTGGAATTACGTAAAAAGTGCTTCGAAGCACCTTCAAAGGTGTTTGGATGTAGCTGGAATTACGTCAAAAGTGCTTCGTAGCACCTCCAAAGGTGTTTGGATGTAGTTGAAATTACGTCAAAAGTGCTTCGTAGCACCTTCAAAGGTGTTTGGATGTAGTTGGAATTACGTCAAAAGTGCTTCGAAGCACCTTCAAAGGTGTTTGAATGTAGCTGGAATTACGTCAAAAGTGCTTCGAAGCACCTTCAAAGGTGTTTGGATGTAGTTGGAATTACGTAAAAAGTGCTTCGAAGCACCTTCAAAGGTGTTTGGATGTAGTTGGAATTACGTCAAAAGTGCTTCGAAGCACCTCCAAAGGTGTTTGGATGTAGTTGAAATTACGTCAAAAGTGCTTCGTAGCACCTCTAAAGGTGTTTGGATGTAGTTGGAATTACGTAAAAAGTGCTTCGAAGCACCTTCAAAGGTGTTTGGATGTAGTTGGAATTACGTCAAAAGTACTTCGAAGCACCTTCAAAGGTGTTTGGATGTAGTTGGAATTACGTCAAAAGTACTTCGAAGCACCTTCAAAGGTGTTTGGATGTAGTTGGAATTACGTAAAAAGTGCTTCGAAGCACCTCCAAAGGTGTTTGGATGTAGTTGAAATTACGTAAAAAGTGCTTCGAAGCACCTTCAAAGGTGTTTGGATGTAGTTGGAATTACGTAAAAAGTGCTTCGAAGCACCTTCAAAGGTGTTTGGATGTAGTTGGAATTACGTAAAAGTGCTTCGAAGCACCTTCAAAGGTGTTTGGATG